>NW_010411185.1:20125-25286 GCF_000710305.1 Buceros rhinoceros silvestris | reverse complement strand
CCTGCTGAGGTTAAAGTCAATGAATGTTTTCCACATGACTTCAGTAGTCAATAGGCTCATATTTGCTTCAATATTTTTATTTTCCAGGGGAGCAAGCTGCTTCTGGTGACTTCCCCTAAGGGGTCTACTCAAGGCAAACCATTACTGACAATGTGCTTTCCTGAGTTTGGCCCTTAGAAACATGCAGCAGGTGGCAAGAGTGGCCAGAGGGCAGAGGAGTCTTCCCTCACCTGTGTGAAGACGTCAGGTCCTCACCCCTCTTGCAATACCTGCAATACCATCTATTTGATCCATCTATTTGAGGTGGGTAGAGAGGGGACAAAATATCCCTTCAGCCTCCTTCAACACCTTGACTGAGACTTCAGTTTGTTATTCCGTTTTTGACCAAGATCGACTCTAAAAGGGACATCTTGGAGATGCAATAGTTTGGGGGCCAGTGCCTTAATGAGTGGAGGTTGTACATTCAATCTTTTGTCTTTCCCATTTCCAGCCTGTCCCTGGCTCAATAACTGTGCAGAGAGATCTGCAGTAACCACTGCTCAAGCACAGATTTCTTCAGAGGAGTTGGGGCTACTCACATGAGTAAAGCTGAGCTGGATTGGGCCCAAATTTAGTATTAAATCCTGGCAGTTCCAGAACTGTAGCTTTAACAAGGCTTATTTGAGATGAAGGCACATTTTTCAGTGCTCATAACAGCACCAAGATTCTTATTATATAACATTTAAAAGCAATAATTTCTGCAGATTTAACCTCATAGATTTTCTAATACAATAAAACTAAATTTAAAAAACCCTGAATGCAGCAGATATAACCCCTTCATGTGCAATTAGCAAATTTTAAATAGAAACTTTAATATTAACATTATTCTTTATGCCTCGATGAGTGGAATATTATTTAAATTGATATGACATAAGAGGATATAAATAATTCCTAAGTGTAGATCTAAACTAGAATTTCAGACCATATTGAAATGGCAAAACATTATCAATTCCCTATTTCCCAATGTATCATTCATTACAAGCCTGATGACACCTTTTTTCCAAAGAAATTAAATTAGCATTAGAGTGCTGATAAACATTATAAATAAATACAGAAAGCTATTCGGAATATCTGGTGTAACATAAGATAAATGCCTATGCTCCACCAAATTTTTCTCTTTCTCATAGGTGAGATCATGTTGCAAGCAGACACGTAAGTTGAGAGTGAACTGCTGCTCTCTTCACTACAATAAAAATATAAACATATTAAAATCTGGACATGTAATTTAATTAAGGACAATTCTTTATTCCAAATAAACCTATAGTTCATAACGGAGACACAATTGACATTTTTACTCAGGAAAATGAACTAAAAAGGTTCTCTGTGCTGCTTTGTGCAAGTTAGATTAAATAGTTGTTTTCTCTTCCGTGAGGCGTTAGAGTAAACCTATAAAGTCATGACAATCTATGATCAGAAAAAGCCCTGTGATCCATAAATATTTTTTATCAAAGAAATAAGGTCAGACCGAGAAGATCAGATTTGTTGCAATCTGAATACTTACTTTTCATTGACTACAGTTCTTTACAATTTCAGGACTGTATTTTTGTTTCGTGTTGGTTTGGTTTGGTTGCTTGGGGTTTTTTTTTTTTTTGTTTGGTTTGTTGGTTTTTGGGGTTTTTTTTATCTAGCCAAGCAATGTTATTTTTTTGTGTTTGATGGCAACAAATCCAGTGTTTACCAGACCTGTGTAATTTTTATGGAAAAAAGACCTGGGCTACAGGTCTTTTAGGTCCTTTGAGGTGAGTAGTTTAGGATACAAATCCAAAATCCCTTTGCTGAAGTTCCCTGTAAATTCAGTAGAATTTGGCCTTCGTAAAGTGACATTTGAGTGCTGGTTCTTATTAAGTGGATAGGAAACAAATGACAAAGGTCAGGCATTACCTAAAACCTGCTTTCTTCAAGATGATGAATAAAGTTTACGTGAGTGAGAAGAACAGTATCTTGCCTAAAGCTTCTCCCTCCATTTCCACAGTGGTCTTCAGAAAGCCTGGATACATTTCCCTTCCCAGGATGTTTAGAGTTATGTTTTCAAGACATGGTACAGTTCAAGATTGTTGGATATCTATGACTAAAAATACACACATCCTAATATTCTCCCTGACAGATAAACCTCACTTTGCCCATCCCCTCAATTCAAGGTTAGAGATTTCCCCAATTAATTTTTAAGGTTATGTCACAGTGTAGTCTCCTCTTTGATACTATTTTTTAGTGAAAAATCCACTTTGCAAAGTTCTCCAAAACCTGAATCACTTGACAAAGGCCAGACCCAGGTCACAACATGAGAAGGAGAGTGAAGAAGAGCTCTCAACAGAACGGGCCTCGCTGATGGTGGTTTTTTTTTTTTTTTTTTTTTTTTTTTTTTTTTTTTTTTTTTTTTTTTTGACGTGAGGGGCAGCTCAGGTACAAGCCTCTCCCCTGTGACAGTCAGGAAGTTCAGGAATTCACATAGGTGCTTATAACCCTAATAACTGCATCACAAATAACCTGTGCCTTAAACTCTTAATGAAATTATAAATGCCTGTAATCCCATGACCTTGTGCCTTAAACTCTTAATGAAATTATAAATGCCTGTAATCCCATGACCTTGCCCCATGGTCAAGTCTTCGTGAAGAGTAAATTGCCAGAACGTTAACGAAGTTGATAGAGCTATACTGGATGGACAGAGTTAGTGCCTCTCTGTATCTGCAAGTCTTAAAAGAAATTAATACCAAAAGGAATAGGTAGGTAAACACAGGACTTTGAAGATTAACAGAAAGAAGAGAGTCTCAAATGGAAATAAATAAGAGAGAGAGAGGGAAGCAGGGAGGGAAGAAGGCCCAGGACTGGGCGTCATGAGAACCCAGACTTCCCTCTGGCTGTTCTTACTTAACTATGAGGGTTAAAAACTAAACAAATCCAAAACACACAACACTATCCTCAGTTTAGTTTCTCCATGAATTAAATCATCATGCAAATATACCTTAACATTCACATTGCATATGTCGAAGGATTGAGAGAACTTCTCCGTCTCAAGGGTTCATAGAAGAACAATCCATTTTCAGTTATAAAGCTTCGTAAGAGGGCAGGTACTTCAGAGCAATGAGGAGAAAATAAGTTTATTTTCTAATACATATCAAAACCTTCAGACTTCCCAATCTCCCTGCTGAGATAGAGTTGTTCTGCATAGAGCACTTCTCAACATCACCACTAGTTTCCGAAGTTTCTGTGGCAAGTGAATAATGGAAAAAACTACAAAAATACCCCAGAACCAACATGAACTCTGCTCTTTCTGCAGCTAAGAGTAGAATGGCAAATAGGGGGAAGTGCTTCCAGACACGCAAGCTAATCAACCATATACTCTGAAGCATAAGATTTGATTAACCTTAGTGCGTGCAGGTACAAAAGCTGCTCTGAAGCTAACTTTATTTTTCTTTTCTGCTGCTCTCCTTTGAAGTGATAGGGCCGTGTTTTCTGTCTAGCTCTGGTCACTATTTCCTGTTCTGTATGATCAAGCATACAGTCCTTGTAATGGCATCCACTATGCACACAGCTCTTTGGAAGTATAAAATAACTCGCCAGCCCTGTTAAGGACAGGCACGGTTCCTCCTGTTGACCAGGATAAGACTATGGGAATTGAACACAAGGGATTCTATAACACATATTGCAGTCAAAGACTGGCCCCATAGTATAGGTGGCCTTGTGCATACCTCAAACAAAAGGAAATCCATGAGCTGAACTATTATGTGTCTGAAGGCAGGCAATGGAAATGTGTTTGGCCTCACACGGTGGTTGAAAAACTGAGGCACGTAGTCCCTCTTGGCTGTCTGCAACCATGATCACATCAAAATCCACCAGCAATGCAGGGAGCTGCGCACGTTAACAGATCAGCAAAAATTGAATATGGTGAAACAAAAATCATTCAAAATTCCTATTTGCTCTTTCTTTTTTCTCTAGCAGCAACATCACTAAAAATTGTGCCGGACCAAAAAGCCAACAGCATTATTCTTCAGCTGTGCTGAAGCAGCAACTTTAGCTTTGTTTTTACTCCAAAGCTGGTGTAACTTAACTGGCCCATGTCTGCTTATGCACTTTAATGCTTAGACTTTGTCCTAAAGAAAGAAATTCAGCTTTCCGTGGATTTGCCTCTTCTAGTCTTAAGGGAGTCTCATAGTTGGCTCCTGTTGTACTGAGTGGATAATACTAAGTGATCATTTAATAAAATATTGAAATGTAAATACTTAGGCACTGTTAGTCTCTCAGATTTCCTGAATAATCACCCCCATGGAGGGAATGAATACAGCTCTACACATAAAGCATTCAAGGGAAAAGCCATCAGAAAACGTTTCTCTTTTTCAACATCATGCAAATTAGTTTTTTAGCTCTGTAGGGAGGAAGCAAAACCAGTCCCGCAATCTGTGAGAGCAGAGTACTCCTAAATCCTAAAAAAATAACTCCCTGTGATATTGGCCGGACTGGTAGACCTAGTTAAGAATTTGAAAAAAAAGTGGGAGGAAATAGATGGAAATGATACCTAAAAAAGCTTCTAGGCTGGCAGAGGAAGAGCAGGCCACTCTCTCCCAAGCTGTTTGGGGGACATTAGTAATATAGGCTGTTCCCAGTTCTGCACTTAGTACATTTTTGCTGTGAAAACTAGCACCCCTGTAATGAAGAGCTAGGAACTTATTAGACTCATGTACACTCCATCCTCACATACGTGCATACCCCTTGAAATGGGCTTGCTGTGTTGTCAAACTGCTCTAAAAAACTTCTGAAACACGCAATGATGCAAATCAATGAGCATTTCCACAGGTTTCCTTTGATATTTTTTTCTTTTCATGGTTCATACAAATCACCTTTGTCCGCCGGGATGTTTTTTCCAGTGGAACCAGCATGGCATCTCTCATCTCCTGTTGGCTTAGTCCATTGCAATGCAGCAGCTCCTCTTTCTCTTTTAGTACATGGAACTTTTTTCTTTCTTGGATCAGAGTACCTGTGTGTCGCTTATTCTCCACTCTCACACCTCATTTTCTTTTGTTTTCCCCCTCAAGCATGGACACTCTGCGCCTGACACTCAGATGACGTCTAATCTCTGTTCCCTCACTCCTGCTTTCTTCCCTTCTCCTTTACTTCTTCCTAGGGACAA
>NW_010411185.1:6096-20049 GCF_000710305.1 Buceros rhinoceros silvestris | reverse complement strand
TCTTCCCTTGTCCTTTACTTCTTCCTAGGGAAAACGCACATATCAGCCTTCTGCTTTTCACCTCCCTGGGGAGGGAAGATATTTCTCTCTGCCAGGTTTCCCAGTTACAGAATCATAGAAATCATTTTGGTTGGAGGAGACCTTTGAGATCATCAAGACCAACCTATAATCCAGCACTGCTGGATTAGTCACCACTAAACCATGTCCCTCAGCACCACATCTATACCATTTTAAATACCTCCGGGGATGGGGACTCAACCCTGGGCAAACTGTAAAGGCAGCCTGTTAATCCTCACATTACCGATCCATATTGCCCCTAAACTGCTCCATGTTTGCAGACCCATTTTCCTTCCAGTCTCCACCATAATTTTCATGTATTTTCAAACCCTGTAGGAAATAACGAGCAATTTTAGACAATACTAGGAAAAATTCTAAAACTGAGTCTGTAAGTGTTCACAGCAAAAATGGAAATACATGATTCTTCTATGTAACAAATGCAGGACTGACAATATGTAGTTGCTACCACCTAGAGAAAAAAAAAAACTTGCATTAAATAAAATTATAGTGGCAGTGTTAAAATCTGTAGTGTTGGCAATGTTAAAAAAATATCTTTTCCTTTTTCTTTCCTCCTCCTCGTCCTTCTCATCATCTTTCTCCTTTGCCTTCTTTTTTAAATATCCATTCTAATTCTATGAGGAATTAACTCAAAACTCCATGACTTGTTTCTCTGTTCTGTAGAAGATTGTGCTGCATAACTACGATAGCCTGCTTATATTATAAACTCTGTAAAGCTTTATAACAGATTTTAATGGCTGCTATGAATGGTTTCTTTGACTATTACGAGGCTGTTGAAGCTGGTGGGCCTACTAAACTGATGTGAGATTCTTTGTTCCCCTCATCAAAAATACAGCTGTTCCCCAAAGCCCATTGATGAACCAGATCAAATGGAAAAAAACTTAAAATCAAGCAGACTTCTTTCGCTCCATTTTTTTGACTAAACATGGTATATTGTCTTCCAAGAAATCCTATACAATTAAAACAGTGGGGAACCCTAATATCTCATTTCTGTTTACTTTTATTATTATGAATGTTTTATTACTGCTAATTAGCATTATATTTCAATACTGTTTGGAACCTCAGCCATACATCAGGGTCAGATATATGTACATCTGGAGCACAATACGGTGTTCAGTCCATTGGGCACTTTTTGTATGCTATCTCCACTGAAGAAAAAAAAGGCACCTGTGTTCATAACTATGAGCCATGTGAGAAATAAGTGGATGAAAATCCTTTCATTTGGAGTAAGAAGGGTAATTTCCTGATAGTAAGCTCCCTTAGGATTCAACATAATTGGACAAACAATACTATGAAATCCCCCTCATCTAGAGAGCTCAAAACTGAGATGAAACAAACCCAGAAGAATAGCAAGGAAAGAACTCCACCCTCTGAGGGACGGGGAGCAGCTTAGCAGACACTCTCTTCCTCTAGTCTATGTGTTTGAGGGTTGTCAGTGGTAGCATGGGTTGTTTCCAACAGCCTGGTTTAGTAGTGAAACAGTAGTGAACAGAAATCTTTGTTACCGAAATTCTATTTCTCTGTATTTGTTTGTCATTCAACTCACCAAGAGGAGTATTTTCTTTCAAAACTTATGATTCTTACAGCACTCCTGCTAAGCTTTGTGCCTCTGTCTACAAAGGACCTCTTCAGTTTTATCATTGTAACTTGTGCTTTTCCCTCAAAAGATACTGGTTTCAATAACTAGGCAATTTTTAAAACCTGTAACATGTTGGCTCCTTTGCATTCATTTGGGGATTTACCTAGATCCAAAAGTTCTACAACTAAAGAATCCAGGTCTGAATGATTATGGTTGATCTAGGTTTTGCCAAATGCTCAGAAATGGATATTCCCTTTGCTTCAAAAACCAAGGATAAATAACTCTCCAATTCATCAAGGCTTCTTTGACATTGTAGTCTTTTCTATTCCCACAACGTGTATATTTTTGAAGTTGATGGGACTATAGTATAACAGACAAAGCATATGTTTTGGAGTTTTAAAATGAAACCAAGGAACTTCAGCCATTATTTAGTTGATAATTACTCTCTAATTTCTTTTAAAACCAATCTCTAGCCAAATCTCATGATTTTTTATGTCTCAATGTGTTAAGGATTTTGCTTGAAGGCTGAACTTTATAATTCCACCAGTTATAAATTGTGTATGGAGAGTAATCTCTAATACAGAAAACACAGCTGGAAGATATGTTGAGAAACCAAGCAGTCCATTCTCAAGGACTCATGTCTACTCCTCAAGAAAAAATCAATTCTATCTACATCATTCCTGATAGATGTTAATAATTTCTTGGAGACATTCAGTGATGAAAAGCCTACAGCTTTACTTCACTAACAGTCCCAGAACTTCCCTATCGTTGTCTTAGAGATTTCTCTTCTCCCTTTTCTTTTTCATAAAGTGTGCCTGTCTTCCTGTGTGATCTGTGATAAGCAGATAATCTTTTTTAGAGTTCAGAATAACAGCCAAATGTTTACTACTTCTGAGTGTCTACATTGCTAAGACTCAGTGCTTGTATGTTCATGTGAAGTAAAGTCAAAATGGTTGCAAACAAGAATAAATTCAGAAATTGCTTTTAATCCAAATGAATATTCAGGGTCCTCTCCTATCTCAACAATATTTTTTGCAAAAAATATTTTTGTTTATGAAAGGCATAATATAAAACCCAGCACATTTTCCTATTTCTTCTCCCTTTCCAGATTTTTGTATAATAAACAAAAACTCCCAAATAAATAATTAAAAAAAAAAAAAAAAAGACTTATTTATAACCAGGAATGTTTGGCTACCAGATGGTCCAGAGTATATCTTCATATAATAGGATCTCGAGTATGGTTTTAGCTCTGCAGGAACAAACAGCAGAATATTAATAAAATGTCAATTAGTTTAATTTAGTCTCATATCTATTGAATATATATATTGGCACCTACATGGTTTTAATTTCATTTTGGGATTCCAGCTGCTATTGAAGGCAGAAAACTTTTAAACAAGTAAATTAAAAAAATTGCAAAGACAAATAAATATGTCAAAGGATGAAAAGAAATAATTTTAAATGAAGCTGACAAGATACTTCACTGGGAATGTAAGAACTTTTTGTGCCTCTGTATTGTTAATGTCCTTGATTATTCTTTTTCTGACATTAAAATTAAAGTCTTATCCTAATTCAAAATATTTTTCATTGCCAGCATGATCCTAAGACGATCCTAAAGTTAGTATTTCTCCCCCTCACCACTCTCCGTTTTCATGCTCCTAAAGTTTTTTGATGCATGCATAGATTTCTGAAAAATTTATGCAAGTTTATTTTCCTCAGACTTTGTTGACTCTTCTGATTTCCATTTTTAGATCCTAGATAGTAAACCACTGTTTTACATAAACAATTATAATAAACTCACTGTGACTTAGTCATAAGGTTGTATTTGACCCTCTCTCAAACACAAGGTACTTGAAGGGTCAGACTGAGAGTGGGTGATGAGGATAGATATGTCAAACAGAAATTTAATGTCAGGTGTCGAACTGAATCTAGCTGGGGTGGAAATAATATTCTTCACACCAACCTGTATAGTGTGGTTTGCATTTGAGACTCAAACTGTGTTGGTAACGCTCCTGTGTTTCTGCTCTTGCCGAACAGTGTTTGCTGTGTTAAGCTTTTTTTTTCCTCACTCTGCCCACTTTGCAGTGGGTAGGCTGGGGGTGGGCAAGAAGTTTGGAGGAACACAGATGGGACACCTGACTCAAACTACCCAAAGAGAGATTTGCATATATGACACATGCTAGCCGATCATATTTGCCAGTCTGCAGCCAGGGCTTGACAAATCCACACTGTTCCTAGGAAGAGCAAATGTGATGATGCTTGATGTAGGGCTAAGCTATGTCACGTGTTGGGCTCTGTGCATGCCTACTCTGATCAGAGTTCATGGCCCGTGAAGCAGTCTGATTTTAGGGTTTGAGATAATCTAGGATTCATTCCACCCAAGTTCTGAAACTTATGTTCCCCACTCTCACTGAGGTGAGAAAAATTATTCTGTCAATGGTGATTGAACTCTGAATTAAGAATAAGCTTGGATCTGTGCTTAAATTACAATGTAGTCTTAACCTTTAATTTAAAACTAGAATTGTCTACACAGGTAGATGTTGGAACTGACTGCATGAAAGAAAGACCCTTAAGACAGTATTCCAAGTTTATTTAATTTTCTGTCTGTACTGCAGCGTGAAGTTCAAGCCCTATAATTCTCTGAGAGTTCAGCAGAGAACATCCGCAACTGCGTCCTGTGTAGGAAAACTCCTATATTTCAACTCTAAAATGCTGTGCCAGAAGAGTTTAACCTCCAGTCCTTGTAGTGTTGGACATTAGAGTTGCACAGACAGTTCTATCTTTCCAGGCTCCATGTTCTTTTTTCACCCTTTTCATTGAGGACAAAATGCACAATTTCACACTCTGGTTATAGTAATTTCCTTTAGGTAAGGATGAAGTACTAGGATGAGCAAGACTACCACTGCATTATCTGAGGCAAAAGCATGCACAGTACATAGGGAGGTGCTCATGAAAGGACCTTGTTCCCCTCCTTCCCTCCAACTCTCTTCCCATGAAGAAATCCATTCCTGTCTTTCACAGGCGTGCTGTGATTTTTGAACAACTGGCTGCTCCATTTAATTTTTTTTTCTTGGAACTCATACGTATTTTGCCTCTAGATAAAAGCCCATATGTTTGTACTCTTACTAGAGCCTGTGAAGATAATTTATCCAGGCCACAGGTTTTTGCAGTGCTGCATTACAGTGGAATTGCTGATGCCACTTAAACCCTGAGTTGCCAAGTCTGAGTTTTGTTTATTTCTATGATTTAGGTACTGCACATAATCCAGAACCCTCTGCAGGTACACTGACTGCAGAAAGGCAAATTAACATTATTTCCAACACGTGGATCTTGGAGTTTTGTTTCAGTTACTATTTCTAGGATGTTCCAGCAGATGACAGAGCCCCTTTGCTCTTTGGGCTGTATAAACATGCAGCAAGGAGTAGTACTTACTCTGAAGAGTCTGCAATATAAATAGACAACAGAGTAGGGAGGGAGCATTTGCTCAGAGACTTGCCTAAAGTCACACTGCAGGGAAGAGCTGGGAATAGTATCTAGGTCTCCTGATCCCCTCAAGTCTGTTCCTTTATTCACTAGTCCATGTTGTCTTCCTCCATTTGCTTCCCTGCTCCTTTTCTTTATTCTGCTGGATAAAATTCATCAGCACAGGTTCCTATATGCAAACAGACATTCAGAAAAGGGGGAAAAAACTCCCACAAAAGTCTGCCCTCTGGAAAAACACCCATTCTTTGAGTAGGGTAGCAGCAATGTTCATGACTTTGCCTATGGGATGTTTGATTAGGGAATTTGAATATATTTTTATTTGTAGTCTCTGAAGGAGTGGTAAGTTTAATATGACACACAGCTTGCCCTGTACTGGGTGTGTGTGCATGTTTACTAGGAACTTGTCATCTGTAGGATAAAGGAAAAGAGTGGCACTGAGGTGGGAGAAGGAGAAAAATAAATGTCCTTCAACATTTCTCACTATTTCTTTTAAATCCAGTGCATGCCCGACACAATTTCAAAGAATTTCGCTTAAGTTCAAAGCTAGTTGGTATGGTATCCCCAGACATCTGGTATTACTCTTTAACTCTGCTGTAAGTTTTTTTGGGCTTTTTTATTTATTTTTTTTTTCAAAACAAGATGAAGATTCAAACAGCCTTAAGTAAAATTTCTGGGTGACGTGACACATGCTTGACTACTGGGCATTCCTCATAACTGCCAAGGTTTTTCTGCTTATTTAGTGATTTACATGAGTATAAATAAAAATCACATTAATGCACAGGTTGTTTTATAAACTGGGGATCTTATACAGTAGTGAGCACAGATGGCAGTAAATCAAGCTCCTTGGATGCTCCTTGCTGGAAAAGGCTTTGTTGGTGATCTTTGCAGATGACGTTTAAGGTGGTATCTTTAATGTGAACAATAACACCAAGATCCCTACGTGACATTTTCCTTTGAGTTCTGAATTCTGTGTAAGCAGAAGCCTGAATGTGACTAGAGCCACTTGAGAGTGTTGTCCCTAAATCACTTTCCTTCCAGGTGATGACACTTGTAAGGAGGGCTGTGCTGTGACCATTTCTAGCAATGAGCTTACTTCTCCTTTAACACAAGTCCCACGGTTTGAAGGAGAAGGCCCATAAACATTATCACATGCTGTATGCCTGAACTGAGTTTTAATGATGTATCATCTCAGACAGGACTGTTGCGAGGCATCAGGAGTGAAATCTTTCTATGGTCTCAGGGATATACGTGTGAGAAAGATACTACAGGTGATTACTCTGTTGTGGAAAGATACCTGTTGATCAGAAAGATGATTTCACAGCTAGCTCATTTGGTACCTGAGTTCAGTCCTGTGTCTTTCTGCAGATTAGTTGTGTTACTTGGGACAAGTCAGCTTCCCAGTCATATGGCATCTCTGTTTTCCCTGTTGCAAAATAGGGTATAACAACCACCCTTTGCCTTGTTTGCTTAAACAGCAAGTTCTGCAGGCAAGACAAGGTTCTTTATTATGCATATGAACAACATCTGGCCTAGTGTGCCAGGTGCACAAATCATTTATTTGTGTAATTAGTTAAAACGTGAGCTAAGCTGTGATAACAAATCCATGTAGACAGGATTAGTCCAGGATGAATATAAGGTAAGTACGGTAAATTATTTTTTATTTTTTATTTTTTTTTTAGAGCTAGGTGTGTATTACCTCATACAGGCTAAATACATATGAGTTGTCCCAGGTGAGCAGACACAGGATCATTTGTCACTCCTTCTTGTTCACACATGTGAGCCTTTACACACCTGCCTGTAATGATCTTAGTAAAGTAAGTGATGTTTACAGTGCTTGTTGTACTAGACTTGACTTTGGATAATGATTAAAACTCCTCACCTTTGCTTAGGCAGTGTCTGTTATTACCCTTGGAATGTTCAGAAATAAGGAAATCATAGGAAACTCAGTTCCTCCAGAGGAGCTTTTGCTCTGTGATCAATTAAGTATCAATGGAATAGGGAGAAATTTGGGGAAGTAAGAGCTGACAGTCAGTGCAATGACTACTTTTTTTACACTGGTAAATGGATGTGTGTTTATCTTCTGATCCAGAGCAAAGTCAAGCAGGTTATCTCAAACCATCTGTGCTTTGCATTAACTTGTTTGTCTTCAAATTAAAATGGAACAGAGGAGATGAGCTTTTACATCCAGCTACAGTGCTCAGCTGAGATCTAGCAAGTGAAAGCATCATTTTCCAGAGATTATGGTGTCTGCTGTGTTTAAGCTCAGAGATTTGTGTGCTGTAGATATAGCACATAGCAAAACCAGTTAGACCAAGGGCCAGGCAAGCCCAGGACAAACACAAAGGATGCAGAACTGCTATCGTTCTCTAGATAGTTAGTAGAATAAGTAACCACATAATCTGACTCCTCTGCAACAAATTCTGCTCTTGAGTAGAGATAGAAGAACACTAAATCTTACTGTATTGACGCAGCAAGATGGTTAGTTGTGTAATATCAACCACAAGAGTTGAGCAGGAGCAGTAAATACTTGCTTACATTCTAGAAATGCAGTAACATCAAATCCTTGCTGTGTGTATCATTTCTTCCTCTTTATCTTCTCTAATTCAGATTAAGACAACTTTAATGATATTAAATCCTTGTTTTTCACTTGTACTTCCTTCTCCCTGTGTGGATTAAGCTGTTAGGCGATGTGTTTAGGGTTTCTTCTTTTTTTTTTTTTATTTTATTTTATTTTATTTATTTTAGCTGGTTTGACTTTGTTAACCAACATTAAGTGGGACTGGCTTTTTGTTGTACCTTTACTGACAAATCTATATTAATATCAACATCAATACTGTATTAAACCTGAACTGTGGGAATAATTTGTAATCACACTGAAATTAGTAATGTGGCATATTGCATAGTGAGTCATAGAGTATGGGAAGTAGAACTACTATTAGCTTGGGTTATTATTACCTTATTATGGCCATTTAAATAGGCTGTAATTCTGGGAATTTAAAGGTCATTTTGATTTATTCATTTTAGTTTGTTATGTGTTTAGAAAACTAATTAAAGAACAAACAACATGGTTATATCATTCTTAATGGCAAATATGTGTGAAGGGGCTACTCATTCTGAAACCCAACAGAATAATGAACATTGTTATAATTTTTAACACTGAACACTACTTCCTCTCAGAAATGATTATTTTTCCGTTGCATTAAAAAGGTTTCATGCAATTTTGCTCTTAATATTTTGAAAGGGATGTCCTATAAATATTTCCCTCCAAGCCTGGAAGACTAAATGATCTCTAGTTAGTTTGAGCTTTTAGAAAAATGACAAAAATAAATAAATACAGAGAAAAATAATAATCACTGAAATAGCCATTAATCCCCGTGACTGACCTACAATTTGTTTTCAAAGTAATGACTGTCAACTGTTTAATGTTTCCACAAAGCTTTACGCAGTAATAGCAATTCTTCTGCACTGCCTATTCAATGAAGTACCCAAGCTTATACTTATGCTCAAAAAACAAAAACAAAACCACCACCAACAACAACAAAAATCCGGGGTGCCTTTATCTTCAAGAGTTTTGAGCACCTATAAAATTGTAAGCCTGTTTTAAAAACTTTGTTGAATGGGGAGGAACCTTTACTCTGTCTTGTGTATTTTGCAGAATTTGACCACAGTGAATAATGCTGTTTAACCCAGCTGTGATTTGAAGCCTGCCCTAAGATGGACTGTGACAAATATTGACTCACAAGCCCCAGGGCATGGCTATGTAGCATGTTTGTACAGCGGCAGATGAAGAGAATTGCAGACAGATTAAAGTTATGAGAGAGAATTCTATCTAATAAGTACAGAATTCCAAAGAAATTAGTTTAACCATGACAAGAAAATTAACACTGTGATTTTACATTAAAAATTGTAATTTTTCTTCTGGCCACCAATGGCAAATTGTTCCCGTTTCTCTAACTCAGGACTTTACCATGTTTTACTGTTACTCCTTTTTGCAGCATCAAGGTCAGCATCACATAAATGCTACTTTCTTTACCTCACTGGCATTAATATGAAGGCTTCCTATCTGAAAGGAGCCAAACGGATCAGAAGTTTATTAATCCTGTACTTTCCCAAGAAGTAGCATTTCTGACAATATCAATAGACATTTTCATTTTCCAGTTTTTGTTTAAAACAGAATATATCCATTTGGAAATGTTTCCCCAATGATGTGGGGCCCTGTGGAATTCGAAGATTATGTGCCTTTTTCAAAAAGAGAAAATAATAATTCAAGATTCTATTTTTTCTTTCAAAAATAATAGGAACAAAAAAAAATTTACATAGTTTTAGGTTGTCTCAGTCAATTCAGCTTTCACTTAACCGTAAGATGTCTTCTAGGATCATAGATAATATGGTTGAAAATGGTCTGTTAGGACAATCCAGTCCATCTCCCTGCAAATGGACCAATGTGTACCCATTACACAACATCTGATACAAACTCAGTCAAATACTCATGTGAACTTCCAATTGCTTCTGGAAAGGGAGAAACAAAGTCAGACTCCATGCTGAGATATATGGAATATGCTGCAATGATCTCAAGTCTGCTTTGCATCCAGATGGAGTTACAAGAGGTTGGTCGAGCGCCTAACACCATTCTACTTTTGCCAGAGCCAGAAAACCTGTTACTAACTCAAGTAATTATTCACTGTCTTATCTAGAAGGTGGTGTTTCTTCAGTGCTCAAGATTCTGGCACTGGTGTGAGACATATTTGGCAGGGGAGAAGTGGATGTCTCTCGTGCATCACCAGCAGCATTTCCCACAAAGTTGGGGGATGTCACTGCAGCACTGACTGAAAAAAACGACCCTCCCAGCTTATCCAGGGAGGACTGACAAGGTTATCACCAGAGGCAGGCTGCTAGAGGCCCCAGCTGACAACAAAAATGAGGGTATGTGAACGTTAATATCCAAAGAGACAGCTACCTGCTGGAAGCACTTGCCTGGAAGAAGTGCAGAGACTGAGGGTAATGCCTGTATAAATATAACCCTCTCCTTGTCTCATCCCAGGAAGTTTTGAGGCCAACCCAAAACTGCAGTACCTGGGATCTAAAAGACATCAGGATTGTCCTTTTGTTTTTATGCTCTTAATAAATGCTCCATGAGGAAACTTCTTAACCCTAGCTGTAGTTTCTATGTCTCCTTATACGCAAGATCTCTGCCAGCAAATCAGTCCTTACGTTGTAATGGCACTCACTTGACAAGATATGTTTGGCTTAGTGCACTGCTGTTATTTGTTCTGTGTGCAGCGTCACACAGGGATGTGATGTGTAAGAAAACTGAAGAGAAGAGCTAGTTGATATACTCGAATGACAGAGAGAGCAGGCTGCGCAAAAGGGTCGTGAACTGGGGAAGGACTCAATTGGCCTTAGTGCTCTTGACCTACTGCAGGTACCCAATGCTGGTTTAAAACAGAAATAGATAGAGATGGTTGCTTCTGAGGCCACCACTTCTTTCATAAATACTACTCTTTATTTTGCTCTTTGATGATTTGCCTTTGGCTTTATTAACACATTTCCCTGAAGAATTGTCTCTTCAATGCTTCTTGCTTGATCTGCCAGGTGAAGGTGCAAATAGAAAAGCAGAAACTTCCAGTCTGGAAAAGTGAAGCCCACCGCCCATCTAGTTCAACCCCAAACTGGCAGTGAAGATGAGCACCCCTATTTGTCTCTTCTCCCTCAGTTTGACTGATGGCTCTAGATTTCTTGGAGGGAAACTGCAGAGGTTTAGCAGTAGTCTGGGGTCAAAGGGTTGGAGACGTGTTAGCCATGTGCCTTCCTCCTCTCTCTGCCAGTCCACAAACAAGAGAGTGAGGGAGAAACTTTTCAGCTGGATTTAACTCTATTCTATTCTAGTCTTTTTCCAATTTTATTTTCAATATTCATTTTAATGTGACTCCTGGCATGAGATTGGATTGTGAAGCTGGACAACATTGCTTGACCCTCAAGGTTTTTGTGCAGCAAGATTAAGTGAGGTAGTGCAGTGCTTCAGAAATGCTTGGCCGGGCTTGGCTGGGCTAAAAAGACATTGAACTGCAAAAGAGATTAGGCAAGATGTGGAAACAGAAGCAGGAATCTCAGTTCAATGCTCATTTACCTACAAATATTTTGTTAAATAACAGGGAGAAGAAAAGCATGCACCTTAAAACACTTCTGTCAAAACTTTTAGGATAGTCCCTCTGTCTAGTCACAAGAAACTCTGAGCTGTCTTCACTTGTATTTACATCCCACTGCTACCTTAGTGCAATTTCTTTTTGCAAACTGAGATACAGCTGCATATGCACTGTATAAAAATTTCTTACCATGAGAAAGAAAAACTGAGCTATCCTTCATCTGGCATCTCTAAAAAACTTGGAGTACAGGTATAAGGCCTGCTCCTTATGAGGTGGACTTTCTGGAAATAGATTTTTTGATCCTCTTCTTTTTGCGCAAGTTTAGAAAGAAAAGGAAAGAAAGGAACAAAAACCCCAACCAATCATCAACCAACCAAATAAAAAAAAAAAATTCAACAGAAACTCCAAACAAAAACCAATGTTAGAACAAAGGCTGGAATTAGTGGGCTGAGACCACCTTTAGGTAAGACTTTCCAATATGACACAAGTGAGAGGTATTCAGACAGCATTCTCTGTTCTCCAGTCCTCTGCTCCGCCCGTGGTCTGACATGAAGCTATGGAGTGTGTCAGTTGCCCCAGAACTTTTAGTGCCTAGGCTTGATTACTTTTCTGTACGAGAAACAGAATTCATGCTACCTCTGACCATAGTGGAATGATACCAGATGACATCTGATCATACAGGACACCAGAGCTGCTTCTCAGATGCTTTAAGTTACACTTCCAGATATGCTTACTATTTTAATTTATTTTCATTTGTGGGTAGAAGTGAAAAAAAAGAAACAGTGCCTTTAATATGAGTTGACCAAGTCCAAGCCAACTTCAGCTATGGGTTGCCTGGCTCTTTTACAGTGGCACCACACTTTAAGCAGCACTGCAGAACAGCTAATAAGTTGTGTTAATGTATCTCCAACTCATCCAGGAAGCTCAGAGGACAGAGAGGGTAAGCTCCCATCTGTCTGCAAAAGACTGTGTAGACTTCCACTGAGTCATGAGCTGGACTTTGTTAATGTGTAACGAAATTAATTAAAACCTCTCCCCCTTCCCCCAATATTGGTTAAATATTATGACTCACCTGGTTGCCTTCTGAGCATAACAAAACTTGACAGGATTGGAGGGGGGAGACACGGGGGAAGGAGAGGATGTGAGATGTTTCTTCCTCTTTTTGTCTTTTTGGCTTTTCAGTGCAAAGTCACATTCTGTCATCTTACATACACAATCAAAATATTTAGAAACACACAGGGCAAAGATCAGCTTGCTAGCATGAGTTCATGAACTCTGCCAGCGTGTAGATCTCTCTGCCAGAGCAGCACAGCATCCCAGAGGCAAGTCAAACGAAAACAGCCAGAATAATACTCTCAGGTAACAGAAAAGACAATTGTATGGCCAGGACCGGTCCTGAACAGAATGCCTTTTGGTGTGTATTGAGACCTTGACAAAAGGAAGCCTCCAAGGTTACCAGCAGAGTTAAGTTAGGGTTTTTATCTACCTTTGTATTATTTTTTTTAAAGGAGAAGGAGTGTTTAATTATCAGTTCTCAAGCAAATGGTGGTTCGGCAAAATGTCAGATCTCCAGCTGAGACGCCACCAGTTTGTGCTTGGGATTGTGTGCCAGGCGGCTGTATGGACAGGCAAAGACCTCCAACTGTTCGCTGAATGAATTTCCACTCGTGCTTCTCGACATTGATTGAAAGCGAAGGCTGCTGTTGGAGCCCTTAGGCTATCTTAAGAAATCCATCCCTCCCCATGCTAGATCCTCGATGAGTGTAACTCCAGCTTCAAGAAAGACTGGGCAAAGTGGGAGGAATTTAACCCTTCTATAACCTGGAAGCAAAGCGCTATCATTGGTTTGGGCGGATACTCAAAGAGAAAAGAAAAGAAAGGAAAAAGAATAATGTAACAAGAAGTGGCCCAGAAATATTATTTGTGGGTTTTTTTGTTTTTTTTTTTTTTTGGTTCCCCACCTCTCCCCAATAAGACATAAAAAGCATAGGGACAGAATCCATTGTAAGGTGTTCTTTTGTTTTGTAATTTAAGGTAGAACATCTTCTTGGAATCCATTTTAATATCAGAACAAAAATGAAGGGGAAAAGGAAGCCCATGAATTTGGCGTGGAGAGCTACAGTCTCTGCTGAAGGAAGGCAAACTGGACGACATACAGATTGGTGCAAATCTACCTTAGAGCTCACTATGGTAGTGGTACTTCAACTTTTTGTACTCACTGAGAATCAAATTTATGTGATTGTCTGGTAATACTACTTCGATAGTCAAACACCAAGTTTGAGTTAAATAGCGTGTCACAGGGTTAATACATGTTCTGACAGAAACACCTGACAGCCAGACCCTACTGAGGCACAAACTGGTGCTGTCCCATTAATGACACACCAATCCTTTGTTTGAAGGAATGTAGCCCATGAAATGTAGTGTTTGTTAATAATGAGCAGATTTGCTTTTATCAGGCTGTGTAGCATTTCTGTTAGAACTTAGTCTTTTTTAATACCGGGAATGAATTACAATGAGACCTAAATGAGACTGCAGTCTATCATACCAAACAACTAGTGTTGTATATTATTCTTTTTGTTTTGGTTTCTTTTGTGGTGGGTTTTTTTTGTTTGGTTTGGGTTTTGGGTTTTTTTTTTTTTTTTTTTGGGGGGGGGTTGTTTTTTTTTTTGGTTCTCC
>NW_010411185.1:0-5959 GCF_000710305.1 Buceros rhinoceros silvestris | reverse complement strand
TAGTGGTGTATATTTTTCTTTTTTGTTTGGTTTTTTTTGTGGTGGGTTTTTTTTGTTTGGTTTTGGTTTTGGGTTTTTTTTTTTTTTTTTGGTGTGGTGGTTGTTTTGTTTTTGTGCTCTCCTCTCTGTATTCTCCTGTCATATATTTTAGGAGCCATTCAATAGTTGTACATCAGGTAGCACAGTGGGGTTCTGATACGTCACTTGGAAATATTACAGCAACAGCAGTAACAACTGCACACATACCAAAAAAGTCACTGCCACTGAAGAACACAGACACATCAGACAGGCAGAAAAAAAAGAGGGAAATGTCCAGCAAAAATTCTCCCAGATAGTGAAGACAAAACCAACAGTTCATTAACAAATCATATTAAGAAAAAGAAAAATTAAAGTCTATTTCACTGCTAAAGCTAATCAAAACCACTATCGATTATCATGGAATTTTGTTTAAAATTTTCCCCTAAATTCCTGACATAGGCATTCCCTTCTAAACCAAACCACATGAAGGTCTTTCGCTTTTTGCCTTTGGATTATGGTACAAATATTTCACACAACAGAAACCCATTTTACTTTCATCTAATCCTAAAATATAAATAATACAGACTTTCAAAGCAAAAAACAAAAAAGTTTGGAACAGGAAAACAAGTAAGTTAATTCGCTGTGTAAAGCTTTAGTGTTTAAATTTTGTTGAATTTCACAATAGTTCTTACTTTTTGAAAGTATAGTTATTATTTGTCTTTCCCTGAAAGAAAATCAGAAAAGTTATATGAAAGTGAACATTTTCACACAAAAGGAAAGTTTGTGTGCAAATATCCTTTCAGTATAACACCAAACCATCACCACTTTCTTCACTGAGCAAGGAATAAAACACTAATTAATGCTCTTGCAACATGTGAGGCTTAAACTACTCCCTACTGAAATTAATAGAATGCCTACTCCTTACTGGTCCCTAAAACAGACTGATGAAAACAGGAGGGAATCTAGCTGTGGTTTCTGCCTTGGACATTCCTGAAATCATTGAAAACTCTGACATTAACCTCAGTCTCTGGACCAGCAGTTTCTGCTCATACATGAAAGCCAGTTAGTTTCACCAAAACAGAGCAGCTTCTGCAGATGAGACGGAGAAGCATTGGTGCTGTTATTGAGTGGCAGAAGACTGTGATTAAATATGTAAAATCACTCAACCTTCCTCTGACCAGGAGGTTTACCCATAGTTGTGTTCTACTCTGTCACAACAGACATGGCCAGGACATACGGCAGAGAGATTGTTCATCCTCCTGAAGAAACGCTGGAAACATCTGACTACCCTCCTACAGCCCAGTCTCCTGCAAAGGACACAGTTGTAGTGCAGTCACTCCCCTGGGGGTGCTCACCTTGCATAAATCCCTGTGGTGGTTTCTAGCTCTAGTTTCTACCTCAGAATTGCCTCAGTATGCCGTTCAAATTGCAAAATGCCTGTACAAACTTAGGTGCCGGAGCTCTCCCCTTGGAAGCATCCCGTGCTCCCCATGTGTATGCCTCCTGCCCAGGGACTCTCATAGTCCACCTAGCACAGCTCAAGGGGCAAGGGGCTGTACTGTGTCAACATGCAGGAATGGATATTTTAGGGTCCTGTCAAATGTCATATCCAGTGAGAGACCAGAAGAGAGGTGTGTGGTAAAGCACCTCTCACCTTCTTTAAAGAAAGTGAACCATGTACATTTAATTCAAAGAAGAGATGTATGAGACTGCCCCTGACAAGGGGTCCTGTCTACAGATACCAAGTGATTGAAGGCAGCTACCTGCAGTCTTGATCAGGAGTCTGAGCTCAACATATGTCCAAGATTTTCTGACAAACCCCAGTATTCAGTGTGGGTTTTTTTCTCCTTTCTCATCCTTTGACTTTTCTTTGTGAAAACACTCTTTGAGGTGCCTTACACTTTTATTTCATCATAAAGAACAGCTAAAGTGCCCTAAAGGTCCAACAGTCTATTCTTTGAGGCAAGGACTGTTAAGTTACCACTTCTTTTTTTCCAGCACTTTCCACATTAAGGGATTTAAATGGCAGGTAACAGGGTACTGTTCTTAGGCTAGTACTTGAGAATAATTAGTAGGCACAAGCAATCTGAATTTCTTTAAGGAAATAACAGCAAGTCATGCTTTCTACTGTTTTTCTCTACATAGCTGGCAAATATGAAATATTTACTCGAGCATAAACTGCTTTCAAAAGGTTTCTTTTGTATTTTTGCTGGAGAAATTAATTTATCTGTGAAAAAAAAGGACAAGGAGGACCCAGTACATTCATTGCAGGTATTGTTTTGCGCCCTTGGGAAACCAGGCTATTTTCATTACAACATGAGTCTCTGTATTTGTTGTCTGTGACCATCAGAACCATCTAGGATATGTAAAGTGAGATCTCATTCAGACGGATACTTTGTCTCATGCATAACACTCAGTGTGTGAATTTTTTTCGGCTGAAAACAGGATTTTGAAATTTTGAAAGAAAAAGCGTACGTGCAAAGGCTGCTTCCATGCTTCATGGTAAATGTAGTGAAGCACCTTGTCCAGCTGGATTGGGACAGAAATGCATCACAGGTTTATTCACACGATTGTCTGCTGGAAGTTACAGACAATCAAGGTGAGATAGCAGGACACTGCATAAGCGTGCACGCTTCCAAGCTCAGGTTTATAAGGCCTTTACGGGAGCGTTAACAGCTAAGATGATGTCTTTTCTCCTAGTTTAGAGATGGCCTGTGCCCTCTGGCTGGAGTATGATTTCCAAAGTGTAATGAAGTAGAATTGCAATTGCAAAGTCTCCTAATATGTTTACTCACATCAGCAACATTATTCCTACAAATAGCCCTAGATGAGATCAGTGTGCTCAGCACCTAGTCTAAAAGCTCTGTGAATGTTCACTTAACTGAGTTTCTGTCACAGCACAGATTTTTAGAAGCCTGTAAAAAGGTCAGAGAAAAGGAACATGGAAAATACAGACACTAGGTTTCTTCCTCAGGCTTAATGGCTGATCCTACAGTGCTTGTTCTGGAAAAGGGGTTTTTAGCAACTTTGGTAGAAATTCGGGACTATAATGTGTTCAGTAAAATGGAGACATGTCCTGCCAGCTTATAAAAGACACTTTTGCTTCTTAGGAGACAACAGGAATATTTCATTTAGCTCATGCAAGTGTGTTTGAAGCTTCCATTGTAAATAGGCTGTATGGTTGTGCATGGCATGCTGTTAGGAAGTGAAGCCTGCTAAATCCAGTGGGGAAGCCCTCATGTTGCAAATGGTGTCTGTGCACCACACACATTTCTTCAGAAAGTCTAATCCAGAACACAAAGAAGGAATTGTAGCAGAGAAAGCATTATACAGTCTGAGGAAACGCACATAACTAACTTTGCATTTTCTAGTTTGAGGCCCCTTTTCTGCTCCTGGCCCTTGTCTTCTCTATCTGTTTAGCTCAGCAGTTGTTCAGCATTGAGAAAGTCTGGAAATAAAGATGAATACTCTATGAAGATGAAGAAATTGAGAGAGCAGTGTTTAACTTCTTTCTGTTACCTTTTATTTTTTCATTGGACACCTCCAAGAATAATCTGACTCTATGTTTTTCTAAGTACCTACGAGACAGTCAAAGACACACAAAAAAAAAATATCCTCTCAAAAAAATATCCCCTTGATCATCTTCTTTCCAGGGCAAACAGACTCATCTCCATCAGCCTTTCTGTGTACATCTTATTCTCCAGCTCCTTGACCCTCTTGATGGTCTTTTGCTAGACCACCTCCATTGCATCCATGATCCTCGAGTCCTTGGGAGCAGAGCACTCGTGTCTCACCGATGCTGAGCAGAGGCCTTCTTTGCTGCAAGGACCCATTGTTCTTTCACCTGTCAATCAGGACCACCCCGGGTCCTCTTTTTTGCGAACTGCTTCCCACCCTGCACTCAGATAAAACAGCAATTATAGTAATAGGAAAAGCACACAGACAAGTCTAATTAGCAAAGTTGTATCAATATTTCCTTTCCCAGTCAGGAAGCCAGGCACAGAGAGAGCGATACAGCAGGGGGACCTGGCCCTCCTTCCTCCAGGGAATCGGGGTCCAGGGCTGCCAGCAGGAGCGGCGGGGGGGGTCAGGAAGCCAGGCACAGAGAGAGCGATACAGCAGGGGGACCTGGCCCTCCTTCCTCCGGGCTGCCAGCAGGAGCGGCGGGGCTGCTGCCTGTGTTTGTTTTCCACAAGGGGAAGGGAGTGTTTGCTGATCTGCTGCGCCTGTGTTTAAACTGACCTTAGGAGTCTAATTGCCTAGTGTTTTCTGGAGTGTGTTTGCTTGCTGTCTTGACTTGGTTTGGACTGGAGTGTGTTTGTTCTGAGTGATTTTGGAGTTTGTTTGCTTTAAGGAAAAGTGGGGATTTATCTAGGACGAAACTTGCAGTGTGCCTGTGCCAGCAGCTTCACACAAAGAGTTTCTGATCCCTCGGGGCACGGCTTTCTCTGGAGTTTGTTGTTATTTTTTCTCTATGCAAACAGGGGTACCTGATGCAGAAAGGAGTCACCACTTCTTTTTCCCTGTTTCATGTCCATTGCAAAGGGAATTCTTTCAGAAGAAATTAGAAAATTCCCTTGAAGATAATTTCTAAACAACTTCCTGATGTTTTTTTTTTTCCCAAAACAACAAACTGGATACATTTGTTTGTTATTTTAGACACAGTGCCTCTAAATGTGAACAAACAGTCACAAATTTATAACGTGGGAGGAATGTGAGAATCAGAACTGACAAACAGAATGTTTAGGGTTAATTATATTTAGTCTAATGTTTTCTATCAGGATCTAGCGTGCTAAGGGTAGGGAAGATCTTAGATCTAACAACGAAATTTCCTTATCAGGAAAGAACCAAACAAGAAAACAACTAACAAAACCTGAGACCCCAGTAAAACCTGGACAGACAGGTTGGGTATTTTTTTTTTTCAGCCAACAGGGGGGTGGGGGGTGCAGAGGAGAAAGGAAGGGAGGAGCAAGAAAAAGAAGGAAAAAAAAAAATCTTATTTTTTCTATTTGCTCTTCTCATCAGCAGTAAAATGTCAGGAAAGTTTCAAAATAATACAATTCAAAGTAAAACAGAATAGGAAACCAAAGATATTTTTATTTTTACAGGAGTAACCTTAACCCTGTGAGTTCTCCTGAGTGAGAAATTTCCACTGTTTTTTCGGGGTTAGAGAATATTAACAGCAATTGCTTCAGCGTAGCCTTTTTATTTTTAATTGTTTGTTTGCTGAAATGCATTGAGTGATTAGGCAGGAAAATGTTAAACAAAGCATAGACCAAGGACGGGAAAGAGGAGCCCTCAACTTTCTGGCAGTAAAGATTTACAAGGAGGGAGCTGCGAAGCATCCCACTGTAGTTTGGTGAGTGGGGAAAGGTTTCTTTCAAAGAGATGAATCCCTAGTAACCACTGAAAGGACTGGGAGGAAGGAACCCTGGAAGGGTCCGGACGGCTGAGGCTGTTCGTGAGCGGTGAGCGGTGCTGGAGGAGCTGCGGGCAGCCATGCGTTTACCTGCAGTTTACCAGCCAGCCACTAGATGTCTCTGATCATTGCGCGCAGCTTCAGGCCGGTTCCGACTCTGATAAACAAAGGAGACAAAAGTGGCTCTAAAGAGGTGTGGAAGGGTTTTTGCCTATACCTTCACTTACGTTTGCTGTGTTGGCTAAATACCCTCCTTTCAAAACATCCATGATCCTGCATATTAGAGCAATACCGATTTTTCATGTATACAAACTTCCTTATCACAAAAAAAATCACCCTGTGATTTTTTACAGCAAATAAAACAAGTTTAAGACTCCAGACAGTAGCTGTTTCATCAGTTTAAAAGGATACAGCACTGTGTTTTCCCACTATTCCCACACTACTTACTTACAAATGTGCCAGCTAATGAATGAAATGTTCTTAATAATCACTGTCCTGTGTTAGCCAAAACTTCCCATTTTG
>NW_010411184.1:0-1009 GCF_000710305.1 Buceros rhinoceros silvestris | reverse complement strand
GGGGTGCTGTAGGCCAGCTCGTAACCCACGCCCAGCAGGAGCGTGTCCACGGGGACGTGTTGCATCTTCCAGAGCTGAGCTTTGCTGCCCGGTGAGCTGGTGGTCGGAGCTTGTTCTGGGAGCGCTGTGCACACCCAGGATACCTGTCTCACAGTCACTTGGTTTCCAGGATAAAATAGAGGCTTTTTCTAGAAAAATGGGACATTTGTGGTTCGTGGATCGTCAGTGTTCCATGGAGGAGATGCAGGAAAGCACTGGGGAGCGCGGTACAAGGGAGCGGGGAGGTCACTGCCAGGCGCCAGGGCAAGCATCTGGCAGGAAGGGCTTTCACAATGACACAGGGTTGTTCGTGGGGACTCTCAGCCCTCACGCGCTTCGTTACGGCGGGGCTTCTGAGGAACATCTTCATCGTTTCAACAGATGACTTAGGAGTGATACCGCCCCAGACAAAGGTGTTAAAAACCCTTCGACCACGGTCATGATGATATCTTTCCAGGATCCGCTGCTGCGTTCCTCCTCCAGTCTCGAATTCACCTCGCGCAACTGGTTGGCTAATTAGGGAGCGGTGAGGTCACTGCCAGGCGCCAGGGCAAGCATCTGGCAGGAAGGGCTTTCACAATGACACAGGGTTGTTCGTGGGGACTCTCAGCCCTCATGCGCTTCCTTACGGCGGGGCTTCTGAGGAACATCTTCATTGTTTCAACAGAAGAGTTAGGACTGATACCGCCCCAGGCAAAGATGTTAAAAACCCTTTGACCATGGTCGCGATGGTGTCTTTCTTGCGTCTGCTGCGTTCCTCCTTCAGTCTCGAATTCACCTTGCGCAACTGCTTGGCTAATTCTTGGAAGCCTTCCCTGAGCACCGCACACAACTGGCCACATCCCGGCACCTGCCCTCACCCACTTGGTACCTCTAACTTATGCCTCATCATCTTCTGGAGCTCCTCCCGCTCCTTCTCAAAGCTTTCCTCCAGCTTCTTTGTCAGCTGAAGCACGTGAGTGTCGCGGCT
>NW_010411183.1:23052-35171 GCF_000710305.1 Buceros rhinoceros silvestris | reverse complement strand
CCTTGACTACTGTGTCCAGTTTTGGGACCCTTACTTCAAGAATGATGTTGAGGTGCTGGAGCAGGTTCAGAGAAGGGCATCTGGTAAAGGGTTTAGAGAACTGATCTTATGAGGAGCAGCTGAGGAAACTGGGGTTGGTTAGGGTGGAGAAGAGGAAGCTGAGGGGAGACCCTATTTCTCTCTACAAGTACTTGAAAACGAGGTTGGAGTGTGGGTAGCCGATTTTAGCAGTGGATCGGTCAGCTACCAAGCATTCTGTAATTATACCTGACTCTCTCCTAAAAAATTTTTGAAGGTTGCATCCTCTCTACTAGGATCACTCTTGCCAACAACAACAAACAAACAAAGAAACAAAAAGAAAAAAAGACAATAAAAAAATCGATTTGTTGGCTTGAAATCTCCCAGCAGTGATGGCTTTCTCTACCGACACTTTAAACACTCAAACTCCATTCCTCAGAGAAAGACATTACTCACCTTGCTTCTTTTCCATATAGTGTGAAATGTTCAGTATCAATGAAACAAGCAGAGCCAAGCTCAGAAAGGCCAAAACTCCCCAGACAGAAAAATGGCAGTCCATTTCTGTAACTGAAAGAAAATAGTTCTACAGCTTTTGTTGCCTAACAGGGTTTTTTTTATTCTTTGTGGTTTGTTGATTTTTGCTTTCTGTAATTGAAGCTGCTATTTTGTTGTTTACTCTCTGCCAGTCGTTGCTATACAAGCTAAATAATTAATGTCAAAACTAGACACCTAATAACAAGAAAGCAGAATCAATGAAATATTAGCAGAACTACTGTTTCATAGAAATTCAACCAAAGGCTGGGTTCAGAGAAGGGCAACGAAACTAGTGAAGGGTTTAGAGAACCTGTCTTACGAGGAGCGGCTGAGGCAACTGGGATTGTTTAGTTTGGAGAAGAGGAGGCTCAGGGGAGACCTTATCACTCTCTTCAACTACCTGAAAGGAGGTTGTAGTGAGGTGGGGGTCGGTATCTTCTCCCAAGCTGTGAATGACAGGATGAGGGGGAATGGCCTTAAGTTGTGCCAGGGGAAATTTAGGTTGGATATCAGGAAAAATTTCTTTACACAGAGAGTCATTAAGCACTGGAACAGGTTGCCTAGGGAAGTAGTGGAGTCCCCATTCCTAGAGATGTTTAAAAGACATGTAGATGTGGTGCTGAGGGACATGGTTTGGGGACATTGGCAGTGCAGGGTGACGGCTGGACTCAATGATCTTAAAGATCTCTTCCAACAAGATAATTCTGTGATGAGCCACTGCCCTCCTCCGCCCCCCTCCCCCAGCTTCATATGGTCTGCAGACTTGAAGATGCACTCAGTCCCATCATCCATATCATTAATTAAGTCATTAAACCATATTGGCTCTATTACCAATCTCTGGGGTACACCACCAGGGAATGATTTCCAAATGGACTTCGTGCTGCTGCCCACAACCCCATATAGCCAGCAGCTCAGCCAGTTTTTCATTAATCTCACTGTTCATTTTTCCAATCCACACTTCACTTTGTCAATGAGATTGAGAGGTATGTACAGTATGCACAAGAGAACACGACCAGAGATTTAACGACTTTCTGAAGTACTTTCACAACCCTCCCTAGTAAGAGGTTACACAAAATGCTGCTTTTCACTAAAAAAACCACTATTGTCAGTATAATTACATTTTAAAAGAAATTTCCAAAAGTATAAAAGATACTGCACATTCCAAGAAATTAGTAATCTGTAGTATTATATAAAATATCCAGAAAGATAAGTACTTTCACAACCCTCCCTAGTAAGAGGTTACACAAAATGCTGCTTTTTACTAAAAAACCCACTATTGTCAGTATAATTACATTTTAAAAGAAATTTCCAAAAGTATAAAAGATACTGCACATTCCAAGAAATTAGTAATCTGTAGTGTTGCGTTAACCCTTGTCTGTCTCCAGCAGTGATGTTTCAAGAGTAGCTGGAAGTCAAATAACGGTGTCCAGGGTCTTAAAGACTGCAAGTAAACAGGTTTAGAGGAAAGACGTTTAATCTTGTGAAAAGTTTGCTTTTTACTAAAAAACCCACTATTGTCAGTATAATTACATTTTAAAAGAAATTTCCAAAAGTATAAAAGATACTGCACATTCCAAGAAATTAGTAATCTGTAGTATTATATAAAATATCCAGAAAGATTAGTGTTATTGGAAAAAAATTCTGCAGCATCAGATAATTTCATATCAATCAGTAGTGAGGAAGATATTTAATACACTTATAAAAAGCTTATTTACCCATTCTAAAACCATGACATCTTAATCTGAAGAGGATTAGCAAACAGTATTTTAACTAGAGAGGTTATCAAACTGGCAGTTATTGCCAAAACAATTAAGACAATACAAAAGAGGTGCAGAAGTTAGAAACGTGGGCACAACTGCATAACACTCACCTGGCAGAATACAGACCATCTTTGGGCTGGGAGGCAAGTCACCCCAACAGAGATGTTCAGCTCAAGACAGGAATGAAACTGCTAGAGAATGCAGGTCAGTTCAGAGGCAGACGGCAGCAGGATTCCAGAGAATTGGAGCAGATCATCTCTCCCCCATAAACCACAGGTGTCCCTAACCACTAAGCACACCACAATATTGGTTCCCGTCTCTTCCCTGGAAACCCTAGATGCACCCAGTTAAAGCGAAAATAGCAGTCCAGACTCAGTACGTTTGTTTTAGGGACTTACTTCTGAGGCAAGCTTAAAGCTAGCCAGAAAGCTGAAGAGTTGAGATAGTTTTCCTGACATTTCCCACACACACATTCACCATGAGATTTGTACATTTTCAAGCTTCTCTCCCACTCAACAGTAAGATCCATTAAGTGCTACAGTAGGTTACCAAGTGTACTGGGTGCCTGTGTCTAGCTGTTGGCAGCAGGGGACCATAAAGGGGCCTCTGTGAGAAGAGGCTGGAGCTGCCCTGTGCTGTACAGAGAGGTTCCAACGGTCCCACTGCAGGGCACAGCCAAGCAACTCAGCCAAGATGGTGCCACCTCAGAGAAAACATAGGTAAGAAAAGGCTAAACACTGCCTGGCAGTGAGGGGTGAAAAAAGTGAGAAACAGCCGTCTGAGAAGAACTCAGAGACAAAGAGATGCAACAGGCACCAGAGCAGAAACCTCCTTGCATCCCCTGGAGATACCACGGTGGACATGAGTTGGCCGTGGACAGATGCTGAACAACCACCCAGCCACTCCCCCTTTTCCTCAACACAATGGAGAAATAAAATAAGATGGAAAGTTTGTTGGTCAAGATAAAGACAGTAACTGTGAGAGGTAATGGGCAAAACTGTGGTTGTAAAGCAGTGAAGGGACAAGGGATGGAGCTTTAT
Source organism: Buceros rhinoceros silvestris (assembly GCF_000710305.1). Lineage (NCBI taxonomy): Eukaryota > Metazoa > Chordata > Aves > Bucerotiformes > Bucerotidae > Buceros > Buceros rhinoceros. The sequence continues at coordinate 31,819 of NW_010411183.1, read as the reverse complement.
GGCCTGTATAAACTTCCACATTTGTTGGTGCTGTGACGACATTTTGATTTTGGTGTGAGGATTTCCCACACACACCCCACCCCTTCAAGATAACGACAGTTTAATAACAAAAGCAAACGTTGCACATGCAAACAAAGCAAAAGAAGGGATTTAATCACTGGCTCTCATCAGCAGGTAGATGTCCAGTCGGGCCTCAGCACACGTAACCATTATTTGGGAAGACAAAAACAATAACCATGAGTGCCTCCCTCCCCTCTTCCTCTGAACTTTTTTATTGCTGAGCACAATGTCCTATGTTAGGGAATATCCCTTTGGTTAGATCAGGTCAGCTGTCCCAGCTATCTTGCCTCCCAACCTCCCGCAGACCTCCAGGCTACTGACCTTGAGCAGGGCATGGGTTGGAGAGAGCCAAACCACTGCTGCATTATCAGCTCTTCTAGCCAAAACCACAAAGAACAGCACCATATGGGCTGCTATGTCTTCATGAAGAAGGCTACCTCCATGCCAGCCAGACCCAGTACCATCTCCACCTCTTAACTCTATACTTCTTGTAGCATACCCAGGTCCCACATTACCCAGTACTTCTAAGTATCTTCTGATCATCCCATTCCTTTTCTTTCTCATTTCTGAAATCCCTTTGTACAAACATTTCCAACACGTACTCCACACTTAAATCATCGTTACTTCCAGCAGTCAGATTTATACAATCTCATTAAACAGTATCCTTAACATGGGCCAACACCGATTTGTCACACCAAGGGGGACAGTTACGACTCTTTCATTTAGACAAGTCATTGCTTTCAAAGACAGAACACTAGATGACGTGATCTAATGCACACTGCCTTCAAGTGGTATCAAGTGTACAGGTACATGAGGGCATAACGTCTAAAGGTGACAGTCCTTCAAAGAAAAAAAAGTCTTTGCAATCGCGGACAACGCCTTCATCTTGCAGCATTCTGAGAAGTGAACTCATCTCAGGAAGCAGCACACTTTCACTTTGGAGCTTGTCTTTACCTGCTATAGGAGAACTTAACATCTACATTTGCTACTTTTAGCTCAGTTTTCAAACTACACCATTATTATTACTAGTCTTCAACAAGAACCACACTACTATTTTATTAATAGTCACCACTATTCAAGCAGCAAAAGCAGGTGAGAGCACAAAAGTCCAAACTAAAAGCAACCCTTAAGAACAGTTTCTTATTTTCAATTTCTCCTGCCAAATGGAGATAAAGAAGGTATCATACTGAGCCCCATTCCTACTTTTATGTTGCAGAGAACTGTACTCATAGACATTTAAGAGAATTTTATCCTTGCTAAGACTATGCAAGGAAAACAGGGTTGGTTTAAAGCTGTGCCTGTAAGGAAAGGCTCTTACCTGTGCTAGCCCAGGGGAGGTACCACGGGCAGCTGACATTCACATAGGTGCCAGGCAGTCCATCTGGCCAGCAGGCATAGTTGTCAAACGTTCTGTTGCAGAACTTGCCTTCTACAGAGAGACAGAAGGGAGGGTCATGCCACTGCAAGGAGGAAAAGACTAGTAGCAGAAGATAAAAGGAAACACGGACATGTGCATTTAAACCATAACAACATCATGCAATTGAATTTTCATGCGGAGTTAAATAAGATTACTTGCCCAAAAGGGTTTACCCCCACACAACAGGAGACAAGTCTCAGGGGGGGACTGCAGAACAGATTAGGGTCTTTGACTAAATCAAGGGACAAGAAAGATAAATCAACACTGATCCAATCCCATCTTTTTCTCTTTTACACTCTTATGTGTCTCAGTTTAATTTAAAATTATTTCTGCTGTGAATACTGTAGATGATTTCTAGGAATGGTTCACAGTCACAACAGTTGCAAAGTCTAGCCTAATGCATATGTAGATCCATCAACAAAATAGCCCCACACAACCATAACTTTGCATTACAGCTTAAGCAACATGAGAATACTTCTTCAAATTTATTAAAATGTCATTCTTAAAGGGCAGCACTCAACACATTAATAGAACAGGGGAAGATGAATGTTTCTCTGCTATTGTCATCAGCTACTGATGACAGCTATCTTAACTACAATAATGTAGTTAAGAAAAGTAATACAAACAGCTTCGAAATTATTCAGAGATGCAACTTTAGACCCATCTTATTGTTCTCAGTGTGCTGCACTGTGTCCAGCTGTGAGCATCGTTGACAAGTCACCAGTGTCCTCTAAACACCATGACAGCACTTCACAGATGCTCTCAGCACATTACAGCAGCTCAACTGCTAAGACAAGCTGCACTCTCATTTTCACTATAGCTTTTTTGTTTGTTTTTTTGTAAAATGCTGAAATGGCTTTAAAAAAAGCCAACAATGCTTAAAATTATTTATATCAACTCTAAGGCCCACAAACTGATAGGTTAATGCAAACAGCATGTTCCCAGCTTTCCTAATACCTGTCGGCTCTCTCAACACTAACCCTGAAGAAGTTTCAGGGTATTATACTAGTGTGCTGCTTGGATGTGATACAGCCACCACTTGCCACTGCAAAATGCTCTGGACTTAAAGAGCTAACAACTTTACAATTAAACTGTTCTATACAAGGTTATCCTCGTTCTAGTTAGACCAAAATTAATTCTGCAATTTTTTTTCAGCTCCATCTCTCCTCAGTAACGGCACTGTCTGAAGTTAACGGCATATTTCCACAGACAGTGTCTGCTTCTGGCAGTGATAACGCTCCATGTTTACAGTCACTGCCAGGGACTGGTGTGCAGAAAGGCTCTGGGTTACACTTGCTCCTATGGAGACCAAGGTCACTGCTCAATCCCGTGTGCCACGGTGGGGGTGCAGTGAGTGAGAGGCTGCACCTGCGGGGAGGAGCGGACAGGACAGTGACCCCAAACTGACCAACAAGGTGTTCCATCCCATAGACGTCATATTCGGTGTAAAGCTGAGGGATCACATGGTTTAACCTCTTCTTCAATGGTCAGTGACCGAGAAGGACTGTGTTCATTCTGCTTTCGACCCCAATTTGTCCATTCTTGAATCCAGTTCCAGAATCCAGCTCCTGCATCCAGTTCCCATCTGCTGCTGAGCCCAGCCTGAGTCCACAGCATCAGTGGAGATGGCGACATGATCACCATCAGAGGGGTTGGGTGCAGTTTTGCATTTGTATATATTTCATTATTATTTATGGAAACAATTTTAGTTTTCTTTTCCAATCCATAAAATCCCTATCCTCTATTTCTTTTCTCCTCCCCTTTGGAAAGGGAGAGAGGTTAATAGAGAACATCTGTCATTCATCTAGTGGCTGACCCAGCCTTAACTAACAGCAAATGCTTCCTCAGCAGACGAAAGAGCCCCAGAGAGAGGTGGAAGCGAAAGGGATAAAGAAATGAACTGGTAGGTAACCTGGTGAAATATTTGAGTTCATAATCCCTCCCTTGCTCTGTTATCATGCATTTTAAACACTAATACCATCATATCTCTACCAAGCAGGTTTACCTGATGCAATGCGGGGTGCCTCATACAAGTATTTCAGGCATTGGAGCTGATACTCCTTCCACTTCTGCATAACCCCAGAGAGGGACCCATCTGGACTCTGAAAGATAAATCGCAAGCCTCAGACACTGCACGGATTTAAACTCTGTTTTTCATGCAGCCTGAGTAGGTGGGTGACTACAAGACAAAACAGCACTGCTTATCTTAAAGGGTGCAAGATGCTGCTATGCACTTATCTGATTACAACCAAAGAAATCCCTTTCTATCTGTATGTGTTCTATTTTTTGAAAAAATTCACAAAAAACTACAGTGTCCTCACTGAAAGCCAAACTGAACCTGCCTCAATTGTATGATTTATTATATCATTTAAAATTAGGGACAGCAGCAAGTCCTTTCAGGAGAGGGGTTTTCTCCCCAACAACAGTATTTCTGCTATCCCATAAACGAGACTAAGTTAAATCACTGCAGTCAGTGGATATTCCCCAAGTATTCTTCCAGAACGGGGATGAAAGCTTTTCCAGCTCAGCTTTTCTTCTACGAACAACAGCTTTTCCCCACACTGAGCATATTTTTCCCTGAAATCACAGAAAGAGCAGGGACCTCCTTTTTGAACAGTTTGAAAGGCTGCAGGTTCTACCGTCAGCTACCCCAAGTACTGAAGAGGAAAAGTCTGAGCATGAAGGAAATCAGCTGTTACTACGCTGCAAAATGTAGCACGGGCTGCTCATTCAGCCCTAGCCCCACCTGGCTTAGAGGCCCAGCCTCCTCACCGCATTTAAAGAAACATCAGTCCTTCTCTCCACTCTCCACATTCATACAAAATGAATTACAAACATCAGGATTAGCATGTCGTAAGGCAGCTAACTTGGCACTCTTTTTCCAGAGAAAGGCCCAGCTGGGACGTAAGTCCCAGCTTATATGCCTGAGACATATAAGCAACTGCATGAAACTAATGGTAGAACACATTAACACTGAGTGGCAGAAAATTCATCCCCAGCTTATATGCCTGAGACATATAAGCAACAGCATGAAACTAATGGTAGATAAAGTGACTTAACACTGTACATTAAAAAGTACATAATAAAGTACATTAACACTGAGTGGCAGAAAATTCATTTAATCCCAACTGTCAATAAGTGAAACACGAGGGTAAGTAATCCTTGTAATTTTACTTTAATCTTTTTTTGCCAACTGCACTTCTAAACCTTTTTCACATAGCAAGATGGAAACCAGGGCATGAGAAGGATTGTTTTAAAATGAAGAAGTCATTTTTCAGGACAGCCAAACCGTCCTCTACAAATCATGTGGCTGAAGTTTAGACACCAGTGCAATCACTGTGGTATAAAAGAACTGAAGCAGAACTGGCATTTTTAGACTACACACCTCTCAAGTGTGTAGTCTCTCTTTTCTCATATCCTTCCAGTAAGAAAATTTCATGGCTTGGCTTCGCGGACAAAGATTTGGGAAGGGCTTTACCCACACTTACTGCAAGCGCGCTGATGGCTGAAAATAGAGCGTTTGAAAAAACCAAACCACCAGACGCATCATACTTCTGCCTGGATTAAGCCACTACATTTAATTACAAAGATGCTCTTGTAAGCATGATGAAAAGTACAACATTTAGTTAATAACTGTGTTTCAAGAATAATTGCCTAACTGCCTATGTTCACATGCAACTTAGCTGTAGGTAGGGCCTCACAGCCATAATTTTAGAGTAATTTAGCGAGCTCCCCCAGAAATCAAAACTAGCACAAGCCTGCCTTTGAAACACTGACTCCTGTGAGCCCAGTTTAAATCACCTTTTCTGTGCCAATAGATGCTGCCAAAGCTTGTCTGTGCTAAAGTCCCTAGTGTAAAATTGATGCATCCTACTAAATTTCAACCCCATGTGCCTATGGGAACACAGAAGTATCTAGCATAGTGATCTACGCTCAACATACCTGAAGGAGAAAGAAAACATTTATCACCTAAATTAGGTCTACAGGTGTGTGTAGAGAAACACACAAATAGTAACTCAAACGAAGTTTCCATTTACAGATCCACGCAGGCTGAATATGGATGGATGACCAAAGTACAACTTTCAAACCTAAGTTCGTCTCAGACAGTCTTTAAAAACTAGCTTTCAGGTTACGCATTGTTCAAAAGGTCTTCATTTTACAAGGGTAGTTATTGAAGTTATATAGGACTGTTTCACCATCTTATCACCGGATCACTTAAATTAATCAGAAGGAACACTTCCAGGATGAAGTCAAACTACGATTCAAAATAATTTCAGAAGCTACCAAGTGTCACATATCTTCCCAAAGAGTAACTATTCATCGTGCATGCAGATGACCACACCAAATTAATCCAAAATTCAGCTTTTTAAATTCATTACAAGATAAAGATGCATAGAGAGTTTCATTTACAGAATTATAGAATCATTTGGTTGGAAGAGACCTTTAAGACAGAGTCCAACCATTCTCCCTGCACTGCCAGGGTCCCTAAACCACGTCCCTCAGCGCCACACCTACACGTCTTTTAAACACCTCCAGAGGCGGGGACTCCACCGCCTTTTACCCTGCACTGCCAGGTCACCACTAAACCATGTCCATCAGCAGCACATCTACACATCTTTTAAATACCGTCCATCTAGGGATGGGAACTCCACCATTGCCCTGGGCAGCCTGTTCCAATGCTTGACAATCCTCAGAAGCAGCCAGTGGTTCCTAGGGTTATCTTCTTTCCTCTTCTCCCATCACCATATAAAATATCTTAAGTGCAACAGAATAAGAAATACAAATATAAGGAGGAATCTCTCATAGTTTTGGTTGTCCAGATTATATTTACTGCCTTTTATCTGAGAAGAACCAGTGAGTTACTTTTTAAATGTACTGCCCTTTCAAAGAGTCCAACATGACACGTTATTTCAAGGCTGTCCTGCTCAAGAACAGCACAGCTGTTCAGTCCAAGATAGGTGAACATCGTACAATATTAGCTTTATGCTCATTCTGACTTGACATTCTTTCCTGTATAATACGGACCTTAAATCATCTGCTATGTCAGAATAAGCCACAGGTCTGCATCGATAAAAGCCAGCAGAGCGGAAGCTAAGCTGACCACCTAAGAGGAAATACCCAAATTCACAGCGTGAATACTAGATTCATAGTGTGGACATAAGCTTGAATTTACAAGACAGTTTTGTACTCAGCTTGCAGCCCAGATGGGGCAGACCACAACACTTCTACCACAGAAAGCTTTGCTGTGACCCTCAAATCACCTTAACATTTAGTGGGATGAGATTTCTCCTGTCCAAGAAAGAATGATTCCCAGGTTTCAAGCTTAAATGAATTAATTTGCGTGCTGCTTAAATACAGTCACCTTTCTCAAAGCACTTTCCCACCTAACAAGACACTTTGGCTTGCCACAACGGCACCTCTCGGAGCAGAAGTTTAAAGAGGGGCTATAGCATAGCACTACTCTGCCACAGGGCTAGCTGGTCACACAACAAACTTAGCTCCCCCTGCCACCTGTCATCTCTTTTCTCCACTTCTACTTCGCAATAAATATGAAAGCATATGAACAGCAGGACGCTATTACTACCTTCCTAAGACCATCAGTCAAGTTCCAGTTTTGCAACAGTTACTATAAATTTCTAAGAAAGGTCCCTCAAATGTTGATGTTCCACCACCAGTTTTTAAGAACAGTTATGCTTCTTTAACTGTTGCAGAAAAAAACCAAAACCACAGCAGTAAACCAAAACACCCAACACTGAACTTAATAGATTCCTCTGACCCACTGTTCACTCCACGGCAAAGAAATCCCGTTGAGGATCGGTCTTTCAAGTACAATGCTTCCCCAAAACCAAAATAGATTCTGTTAAGGCATTAGTATGGGAGTAGGCCTTATTTTTCAAACTCCCCCTAAGAGATGAAATTTAAACTGATTAACTACTTATTTCAACTTATGCATAATGAGCTGATCTGAATCCCTTATAGGCAACATCTCCAGCGGTCCAGTTACTCTCCTTTAAATACTGAAGCCCTGTCAAAGGACAAAGTACATTAAAAAAATCACAGTGCTACAGTCTCTACTATAGACAGTACAAAAGAGTGATCATTGAAGATACCCGAGCAATACCTTTCCCAGATACCACACAACAAGATACTTCAGGCCGTCTGCCATCCCCCAGATTTGTGTATTTATCACATTCTCTTCCCATACTACTGTGGCCATACTGAGTTTAATGTAGTTATCCGACATTATACAAGATTAAGCAGCCCCAGTATTCTCAGTCCCTTGTGTAGGGCTGCTTGACTGATCAGATTATATTACGATATACGATCAGATTATATCATATTTATTATGTTTCCCAAGTCACATTTTACAAGATACTTCCTCAGAAGCTGGATCACTTTGGACAAAGCCCTCACCCTTCAGAAAAACCTTACAGGGAATTAAAATAACTTTTCTTTCAGAGAAAGGTCTATTCCCAGCTTCTAGGAGTCTTTCCTGTAAACAGCTCTGACTCTTAGTTCCTAATGAATCAAGGACTTCAGCAGCTCAAGAGCGCCAATAAACAAAAAAAAAAAATACTTTTTGGCATTCTCCATGCTAGTGAAAAGCAGCAAATGAGTTCCCAGAAAAAACGGGCTACTGGATTCAGTAAGAAACTCCCTGGGGACATCTGCCAGCCGAGATCTTCTCTTAGGCTGCAGCAGCTTAGCACTTAAAACAAGACCTTCAAGAAAAACAGAAAGCACCAGGATTTTGATAAAGGCAAATCTTGAAAAGAATGTTCCACCAGATGTCTAACCACAGAGACCCCTGTATTCTCTCACTGTTTTAAGACTTTAAGTTTCATGACATCAAGCTTTTGAACTCAAAGCTGGAAGAGCACATCTCATCAGCCCCTTTACACGTGATCAGTGCACAGAAGAGACACTCCTCCTCTGACTGTCTCTCCAGAGCTGCTCAGCCCAGACTGACAGAACACCTCCAATCCTGAACAGTAACACCGGGCTTTCAACAGCTTCCCAAAACCACAGATGATCCCCCCATTCCATTTAATCCTCTGCCCAAGTAGCTTCAAAACAGTATTTCAGTCCATCCAAAGAGCATCCTAAAGAACAAACATTCCTCAAAGACAAAAATAGGTATAGAAATACCAGTGTGGAGGGTGGGTTTGTTTGGGTGGGGGTTTTGGTTTGGATTTTGGAAGTTTGGGTTTGTTTTGGGGTTTTTTTTGTTGTGGGCTTGGTTGGTTTTTTTTTTGGGGGGGGGGGGGGTCGTCTTTTTTTTTTTTTTAA
>NW_010411183.1:11216-23032 GCF_000710305.1 Buceros rhinoceros silvestris | reverse complement strand
GTTTGGTTGTGTTTTGTTGTTTGTGTTTGGGGGGGGGGGTGTCCTCCTTTTGTTTGTTTTAAATAAGAGAATGAATTCCTCTCAGTTGAAAATAATCACTGCGCCACATGGTCCCTCATCCTGGCCTGTCTGCTCTCATGCCTTTCTCCTCCTCCTTGGCACACCTGCGCAGCTTCAGAAGGAAGGGTTGGCTACACTCAACCTAACCTTAACAGCCTTAAGCCTGTTCTTGTCTGATCAAGGGAGAAAGAATAAGCATCTCCTAAAAAAGGTTTGGAAATGCAGATTCCTAAATGCAGAATACTTCTGCCCGGAGTCTCACATAAGGCAATTTAAAGAACAAACCCAAAATTGACTTGAGGCACATTCTTGCTTCTCAGTACTTCTGTTGACTAGGAACAGGCAGCTTCCATTTCAGCTGACTTATTTCACAAGTCATTCCAAATACATAAGCTGGCTGAACAGGCAGAATAATTCATCCCTGACCACAAGGGTTTCCACTCTGGGACCAAACATCCCTGGTCTGTCCTGGGGTGCTTCAGTCTTTGGAACTGACCAGTTCTCTCTTCCAATCCCTGAAATTTCTGTTTTGAAAAGATGCATTTCAATGAGAGTATTATCTCCTGGCCCCTATCATTTTCTGGATCAAGACCAAGTATTGGTATTTGGAAACAGATGTCAAACAAAAATTAACACCTAAATAAACTTGCATAGCATACAGTCTCAAAATCAAGGGAATAATGTACAGCCTAATATTTCAGCATGTTACAAAATTAAGCATCATCTTGTAAAGACATAAATAAACACATAAAATCAAACTCCTGGTCTGAAAGTGTGGTACAAACATGTGTTCAAGGTGTTATTCTACCGTTTCTGTCTTCAGTGATGGACAGACCTCGGACAAGAACAGTTTTTCCTCCCAGGAAGAGTTTTCCCAGCCTGGAAAGAGGTTTCCTCTTTGGTTACTGTAGGACCCTTGAATCCATATGTTTACAGTTGAAGCAGACACGTATTTAGATTGACAGCCATCATTACCAGTCAGTCAAACACGACAGAAGAAACTGAGCAACTACGCAGACAGATGTAACTAAAAAGCAAAACTCAAAAGCAACTGAATCCCAAACTCTTGGAGAACGGAAAGCAATCCCACAATTTCAGAGGCAGACAGCTTGCCATTACTCATGAGAACTAAATTATCCTGCACAAGGAGATTTTACTGTGTGTTGCAAATCTAGACACATGCTCTGTGAAGTTCTCTTCAGAAGAGGAATTCTATTGATGCAGTTATACAACAGAGCAAGCAGAATAAAAAGTTTAAATTGCGTTTTTAGATACAAAAGGTATAGCACTGGGAACACTATGGAAGGAACAAAGGCAAAGTTGAACAGTGTTGTGGGAGCAGGGCAAGCTACGCAGCTGAGGATGAGTGCTTCAGATCTGCCCTCACATATATTCAGAAGCAAAACGCAGCCTATGCTACTGGAAGAGTAACACTCCGCATTTCATTAAAATGCTGTAATAACAGAACTGTAGAATAGTTTGGGTTGGAAGGGACCTTTGAAGATCATCTAGTTCTAATCCCCCTGCCATAGGTAGGAACATCTTTTACTAATATCAGAGCTCAGAGCCCTTCCCAGCCTGACCCTGAACGTTTCTAGGGATGGGACACCCACAACTTCCTTGGGAAACCTGTTCCAGTGCCTCACCGCCCTCCTACTAAATAATTTCTTTGTTACATCTAATATAATTCCACCCTCTTTATTTTAAAACCATTACCCCTTACCCTATCACACTACAAACTCCGCTAAAAAGTCTCTCTCCATCTTTCTTATAAGCCCTCTTTAAATACTGAAAGGCCACAGTAAGGTCACCCCAAAGCCTTCTCTCCTCCAGGCTGAGCTACCCAAGCACTCAGACTTTCTTCATAGGAGAGATGTTCCAGCTCTCAGATCATTTTCACAGCCCTCCTCTATACCTGCTCCAACAGGTCCACGTCTGTCTTTTACTGGGGACAGAGGTGGATGTACTACTCTAGGTGAGGTCTCATAAGAGCAGAGAGGGAGAGTCATCTCCCTCAACCTGCCGGCAATTCAGGATACAGTTGGCTTTCTGGGCTGCGAGCACACATTGCCAGCTCATGTCCAGCTTTTCACCCACCAGTAACCCCAAGTCCGACTCTGCAGGGCTGCTCTCAATCCACTCAACATCCAGTCTGTACTGATCCTTATGACTACCCTTATCCAGGTGCAGGACCTCGAACTTGGCTTGTTGAACTTCATGAAGTTCCCATGGGCCCACTTCTCAAGCCTGTCAAGGTCCCTCTGGATGACATCCCCTCTCTCCAGCAAATCAACTGCAACCTTGCTGAGGGTGCACTCAATCCCCCTATGTCATTAATAAAGATATTTATCAGTCCCAATGCAGACCTCTGAGGGACACCACTATCACATACTAGCACAATGGAGCACTGGGAGTGAAGGATATATAGAGATTAAAAAGTAGAGAAGATTTAGGGTGGAATTCAGATGCCTGATCCTAGGCACCTACTGTTCCCTCTCAACACGCACAAGTGCCTTGCTTTGTCTTCTGCCACAGCTGCAGAGATGCAACCTACATCACATCTGTCGGTCCCACACAGGGTCTTGAATACTGCAGGAAGTTTTGAGCAGCACTAGATGCCTGCGTTTGGAAACTGACTGTTTGGCTAGGACAGGGTTCGTTTCTACAGCCAGGAGAGTCAGACAGAACTAGTCAGTATGGTATGGAATACCACACTGGCATCATGCCCGGTGTATACATACAAGGCAAGGCTAGCTGAGGGGCAGCAGCTCCTAGTAAGCAGTGCTTTGTATATCACTCACTCTGTTCCTGTTTCCTCTCTCTGTGGTGCTCAGGTAAACTCGCCGTAACCCACTCCATATTACTTTCCACTCTCCCCCTCTGCCCTAGGGAGTAGCAGTAAGAGAGCGGCTGCCTGGTGTTTAATCGCCAGCTGGTTTCTAACCACTACACTGACTCATCCCGAAGGGCTTCCAGCTGCTGAAGCAAAACAAAGAACAAACATCTGTCAAAGTGGACTTTTGGCACCACCCCTTGCTGTGGTTCAAAACATAATTAGTTAAGCTGTTTCTTTAGACATACTGAAGCAAGTGCATTTAAAATGATCTGCTTAAGCTTATAACTGACTGGTTTATCTGTAAAAGCCAACAATGGTCAAATACCAGTGCTGGCTGAGCAGAGCGCCAGACAGAGCCTGCCGTCCCACGGAACCCGTGAATTGCAACAGTCGTTTCAAAGTACAAAAAATAAAGGAGAATTTCACAAAAAACATCCAAAAAGTAATCTTCTTCATAACCTCAGTGACCGAGCAACCATCACTTTGTTGTAATTAACCAGTACTCTCACTGGACAAGAAAAACTATAAATCTTTTCACCTCTCACACCAAACTGAACCAAGGGAGTTAAGCTCCCTCTAACTTTCAAATGACTGTTTAACACTCATTCTTAAAGAGCCACGGTGCTGGATCAAAAGGCAAGGTGTAGAGAGCAATTTTTCCCAGGATCACAAATCCTATAGCAAAGTAAACTTGGTCTCCGGTTTGTTATCATCACAGTCACTGCAATAAACTCAATTAACAAGAAAAAACCCAAATAAAAGTGACATACTAACCTTCACAGACCTTTCTGACTGAATGCATTCCTATTTACACTTAACTTTGTTTTTCTCTCAGATCCTTTTTTTAACTGGAGAACTTATTTTTAAACAATCACCACAAAGCTATTTTTAAAAACAACACAAACAAACCAGAAAACTCCAGTAGGCAATTTCACAGGTTCTGCATCTACTGTTTAGAGATTGCTAGAGGAGAATGCAATCAAATCTGTATGGCTTTTGCAGTTCTAGTTGAGGGCAGCAGCTTATTTTGGTTTTAACTAATGCAAATTAATTCTCTCAGCAGCTCGCTGTCACAGTGGCTCAAGGTTTACTGTCCCATTACCTGCCAGGTTGCTCTTTCCCGCTATACATGGTGCCTTCCCAAATCGCTAGCGTTTTCATCAGCTGTTATAACACATTTGAGAACAGAGCATACAAGAGAAGTCCTGCCTGTGAAGCTCATTCTTCAGACGTCATTTGTTTTCCTTCCAAATATTAAATAAAGGACAATCACGTAGGTACACCTTTGCATAACACAGTGACAGGACAGAACCTCTACAATATCATCCTTGCAGTATTATATCACACACAGGAGAGTTCAGATGTACTTATTTGGAAGTAGCGTGGTGTGTTACAGTCTGCACACAATCAAATTTTTCAGCACTCAACCCATGCAGCTGCCAAATGTTTTATTACAAGGCCTTGATTTGTCAAAAACAAGACAGGAGCAATGTTGCATGAAGGCTGGAGTCTTAACTCAGGCCAATATGGAAAAACATTAAAATGAAGAAGAAAAGAGTAAGAAGACGAAGGAGATGTACTGAGATGCTGCTCAAGGACTGCACTCTGACCACACGAAACAGAAGTTAACACAGATTGACAAACCGGGACCAAATCACCTTTCCTGAAGTTCAGTTCACATTGAATGATGATGTTATCTTATCTGAAGTTTGAGGAGAAAATTCTGCAGTCTCTGGATATCAAAATCAATAGCAGGCACACAACAGGAGAAAAAACTCTGGCACCACCCGCTCTGCAGCAGCACAGATCCCAGGCAAAGGGAGCCGGATAACATTATTACTGCCAGAGATCAACTTACCATGGAACTTCTTTCCTATTTTCATCCCACCTCCTATGTTCTTTTCCTTCTACCTGCTTTTAAAACAGAACTCCGAAGAGTTTAGCTTGCCTATACAGGGCTGCTCTTTTTTTGCTATAATCCTGAAAGCCTCTACGCAGAGAGGCAATTTAAAACACCATCTTAACTTGACAACAACCTGCTGTATTCATGAGGTCTTGGCAGCTGAGGCTGCACAGTTGTCTTTCTCCAGAAGTGATGTTACAAGCAACTCACTGCATACAATGTTTGCTTCCACTTCTGCACAACTTTACATTTGTTTTTTATTTGCAGAGGCCAATTCAGCTTTTTGAAGGCAAAAATAAACAAGCTCCAACCTGAAACATAAATTTTCCTCTTTTTCATTCTGAGAACATCACCATCACCATCTTCTACAATATTCAAAAATACAATCAGCCAGAATTAATCTAGTTGCAAGGCATAGGAATGAAAGCCATTAAAATCAGAAGCTTTCATTAACACATTAATTGACATTAGCTTTTTTCCTTTTTTTTTAATCTGGACTGATGCTTTTAGAGCTTTCCACAGGACTAAGTAGGCTGAAGACTTTGAAATCAAGGAATTCCAAGTAATTCTTAGCTGTTCAGTATTTCCTCGTAACGATGTTTGTTACCGTCTTTGACTCAAATGATTTGGAAGGTCAGTAACACCTCTACCTCCTCCCCTTTTACACAAGTACCTGTCAAATTTATCCAGAATACACTTACTTCCCAATTTCCCTGCAGTCCCTCTCAGCAGGGGATGCAGACTATAGAAATACAGACAAGCCGAGCTAAATCACAGGACTGCAAAACAACTTATGAACTAATCTGTTACTACAGGAATCAGATCAGGCTTTTCCTGAAATCCGAATTGTCTACCATGATGTCTCTTTCAAAAAGACCAGTTTCTCTAGCATCTCATAGCTGCCTGTGTAGATGACACAGAAGTTAATAAAACTTAAAATCCTTTTCTGTATGCTTAACCCTGCGATGCTGCTTCTGTACGTCCTTTCCTTGAGCTCAGAGAATTTTGTAGTTTAATAATTTAAATCAAAAGCAATCCTCTAATATTTCTTTCAGCAGTCAATATTGGACCAGTTTCAGACATTCTACATCAAGCCTCTCAAACAAAACGTTTTCCAATTTCCCCAAAAAATTTTCCCAATTCCCTCTCTAAATAAAATGCATAAGCATCCTGCAGCCCACTTCAGTACCATGCACACATCAGCTCACTGTTCGACATATTCCTCTACATTCTTACCTCATTTTAACCTTGCATACATAATGTTCAAATACTAATACTCAGCTCCTCCTCTGCCTAGAGATCCTGGCACTAACTGTACAAGTTCAAGCAGTAGCAAAGGGTCTACGCGTTACTTCTGCAAGGCAATCCCACACACTACCATTCTTCTGCCTCCCAACAGTAGTACAAGAAAGGAACACGGATGAAAGATGCAACCTCTAGTTTTTCAGAAGTTTATTCCTACCTCATCTTCAGGTCACTTCTAGCAGGCTTTGATCTTCGCCATTTGGAGGCTCACACCATCATTTTACAAAAACATAGGAAATTAGCACATTTTCTTCATTTAGAATCCTTCCTAGCCCCAGGGCTGTATCTTATTTATTTCTGGCAGATACCAGAGCCTTCAGCTCTGCATGTCTACTGTGGCAACAGCCAGTTTCAAAGACAGTCTTAACTCTCCATGCAAATCAGCCTGCCTCCTGCTCACCCCTTCCTTCCTTTCCATGTTCTTGTAGAGGTACAGGTTGCTAAAGGCGTTTGTGGCTTAAGCGACAGAAGGGAACTGCGACTGCGTCATGCTAAAGCTTCCCACCCTTCCTTGGGTAGGCCTTTAAAAGAAAGGGAAAAAGCAACAGAGAAAGAGTGCTGTTACGGCAGCAAGCATGCTGGTTTTCAGAAAGCAACAGATAGGATAAAGCCTAAGAGCAAGGCAAAACAACTTCATAAGCCAAGTGAAGAAAAACATGCAGAGAGCTCCTCAAGAAAGCTGTCCAGCCTGGACAAAAAGGAAACACGGAAGATCAATCTGTCCCTCCAAGTCAAATCTCCAACCTTCATCAAAATGAATATTTTAAGTTGTGTGCAAAGCTTCCCCTCCCCCAGTTTAAATATTCGAAGCACTGAAGGAAGCAGTGACCATGCAGTAATAAAGCTGAGAATGGATAGGTCACTTCAAGGAATTAAAATAATTCCATTAGTTCCACAGCCACACACTTCTGATCTGATATTAACCTTAAATCAAGCAGCACCTGTAGGAACAGAACAGATTCACAGAGAAGCAGCTAGAGGGGGAAAAAAAAGCTTGGGAACTTAAGTAGTAGTGGCTTTGTTTGATATGTCTTTTCTAAGGAGAAGTTTGCTTTCTGAACTAGCTCTGCAAAGGATTTGTTTCTCTCAGTTCATCCTTAAGGCATATTTCTGGAGCAGAGAGTCTTCTTACAGTGTAACTATTATTTAAATCATTTAAATCAGCATAAACAAACACTGCTGTTGAAAGAAGCAGTTCCTCTATCCCCAGAGAAAAGTTGTGATTTCCTCCCCCATGCCTCACTTCCCTCTTTATGCTACCACAAGCACTCTGCCATCACACGGAGCTGGACAGACCAACTCTCCAAGGTAAAATTAAACAAGCAAAATGTTTAAGAAGATAGGAGTGTCTGTGAAGCACAGACAAAGGCAGGCAGCTCATAGCAAGGCATAAGAACAACACCAATTATCCATCTTAGAAGTAGGAGGAGCCTATAACGAAGCCCACTACCTGTATAAAAATGTTAAGCTAAGAGTCAGTCAGATGTTTATTGCTCAAAGAAGCAAAGACTTGAGGACCTTAAGGTCTCTTCATCTACACTTGTTACTAGATGACTCATGATTTTTAATCTTTTGCCACTAGGAAGGGCAACCATGGTGATACTGAGGCCAGAAGGACTCACAATGATGATCATACCATCCACAAGCGCCTCTTGGAGCTCCACATCAACTTCTCCATCCATCTCACACATGCTAGCTTAACCAGAAAATACCACTCACGCATCTCATCTTGACTTGAAGACTAAGTGACAGGAAATCCACTACACCCTAGGCAAGCTGCTGCTGTGGTTGGTTATCCTCAGTATTGAATTCTGTGCTTCTTTTTGGTCTGAGCTGAACTAACTGTGTACAAAAAGTTTCCTTAAGAGAAATTGCCTCGCAAAACATGAATTGTGCTACAATAATTTTAATTAGTAAAATGGGACTTACATAATTAAAATACACCCAGTTGAAGTTTCCCTAGCTAACAGGTCAGTATTTGTGGTGGTTAGAACATTTTTCAGATTCTTTAAACACTGTTGGATGAGTATCTGGTTAAACAGTTAACTGTTACTAGTCAAAGCAAGCACAAATTGAATTTTTTGTAGTATTGCTACCATATGGCACTGTGCTAACACTCTGCTCTGAAGCCCTGTGGGGGAGAGGCCAGGCTCCTCCACCTAACTGCTGTTAAGACTGAGTTGATATCTGACAAAGGAGACTGTTGTCCTTTATCTCCAGCTGCCACAGATTCTTCCAGGTACTTTAACCTTTACTAGCATTTTTTAAACTGTTGGTCTGTACTTTTTGCCATTTGCTTCATTACTTTTGTTATACATCATTGCTAAAGTTATTTTAGCCACTACTTCCATTTCTTAAAAGACTGGTTTAAGTTGCTATACAAGATTATTACACAGCTGGAGGTACTGGGGACACTATCAGTATATTGAACACCTCAAAGTTAAAAATATTTGTGCTTTTATAAGACAGTTTTTTCCTTTCACCACACCATTTTTACTCTCTGAGCTTTGCACCTGCAGATGATAGTTTATACTTCTTTCTATTTTTCCAATTAGATGAAAAAACTGATTGGGTAACAAGTCAAAACCTGTAGATGGACATGCTGTAGTATCAGGGCTGTAGATCACATCTGCTTCTAGCAACTGGTAAAAGCTTTCATGCCTGACTACCTTGCCCAAAAATAAGCCTGCTCCTTACACCTAGCAAGCTAGCACACTGATATACCACAGACAACAGACCCTCTTCCACCTCGGGTCTCTTTTCTTTAGCAGCATAGATTTTGAGGACAAAGTTCACTGAAACATTTAAGTCTAAAAAAACATTAATTCATAATTGTATGTGGAAGTTCTGCTCAAACCTTACACCAGCTGCACACCCCTTATATACCACTCCAAAGCACCCAGAGAATGCAACATTACACGACCCTTACCTTTTCACTTTCTTGCTGTCTTCTACCTATTACTCAGTGAAAGTGTATATGGAGCCTAGGAAGACATGACTCAAAACACTAGACCTCAAGGGTATTCACAGCATGGAGGAATTAATAGTCTCCATTCACTGTCTAACTTTAATTATGGGATTCTGACTAAATTTCTCAGCCATCTTAACCTCCTTTCTTACACATACACCCATGTATAATACTTATTTTTACTTTGTATGTAGTGAAAATGCAGCAAATCTCAACTTAAAATTAGCATCTCCAAAGCTGTCTGAGATGCTCTTATACTTTTATTAGAAGAGCACTTTTTAAAAGAAACTCATAATCACAGCTTCTCTCTCCATGTTTTATTACTCTGTCACACCTAGAGTTCAACAGGCTGAAAGCAATCACCAATATTCTTAAAAAGAGAAAAATACACACAAAAACCCACAAAACGAACCATGTTATTCTTCATCACGGCTTGGCTTTGTGAACGAAGATCTGGGAAGGGCTTTTCCCACGCTCACTGCAGGCGATGAGTGCACCCTTCGGGGCTGCGCGGTGGATTTTTTAGGTGAGGCGCAGCGTGCGCGGAACTGGCTCCACCCTTTACACCTGAGGTTCATCTGCCAGGAGCTAGGGAGCTTGGATGGGGACAGCGAAGGCCTCGGGTCGTAGGTTTGGTCAGAGTGTCCTTCTCTGAGATGGAGCCTTACAGGGCTAAACGAGCTCCATCTGCCCAGGTTTGGGGTCAGAGTTGTCCTTCTCCTAGGATGGTGCCCAAAGGCTAGTGAGCCCATCCTGCCTGTGGACACACTGTGTCTGACCCTTCAGCCGAGACCTGTCTGGCCTGGGAGACCCCACCGGAGGCACATGCCACCCCCAGCACAGCTCTCAACCCCACAAGGGCACGCAAGCTCCTTCCCCACGGCAAGGGGGTGCCCGTGAAAGAGTCGCTGCTCTACCTCCGGACATCCCAGATCCGGGCACGGGGTGGCCGGGGCTGCCAAGAACGGGAGTGCTGGAGGGGCTATTCTTCATCACTACACAATAAAAATGACAAATTTAAAATCCAAAGTCCGCAGATCAGATACACCTTTAAAACTGATACGTAATACATAGATACTTAATTTGCAGAACATGCTGCAAATTAAGATTTTACCTGGTGAAGTATACATTCTTTTACCCATACAGAATTAAAAATATTAAGTGGAAAGGAAAGAAAGGTCAGCTTTGATTATATCCTTAAAGCCCACAGCCAAAAATCAGGCTAGAAATGGCAAGCACCTGAAAAATCCTGTACTCCAACGGCCTGCAGGAACAGCTTCTGTTCAAGACATCATAGGGTGCATCCTCCTCCTTTACGGCAACCAGGATTTATTCAAATACTGTGAACAAGTCTTTGTGCATGCAAAGCTCTCAAAATCCTTTACACAACAGTTTCCAATTATAATGAATTCATGACTTTCGTTTTAAAAGTTTCATCCTTTGCACCTCCTATCTCCCAAAGGAAGACTCATTCAGCTGCACAGGGTGTTAAAAAAAAAAGAGAAAAGGACATTTTTATTAGTGTTTCCTTTGTTATTGAAAAACCAGTGCCCATCGCTGCAACTTAGCAAAGCTGGTCGCTATATAAACAAGTGCTTCAGGCAAGTAAGAAATCCTAAAAATCTCAGTCTTACCTGGTGTTTTCTAGAAGCTCCATTTAATGGAATTCAAGGAAAGAGACAACACAACTGAAAGAGGCCGTAACTCACTATATGGAGGACAGGAAGACAACTCTGGCCAGAGCTGGGACACGTTCCCTGGAGGAGCACATGAGCAGCTTTGGGCAACTGGACAAACACACAGCAGACTGCTTGTCTGCTTTGTTTCTACCAAAACTTTTGATAGGAAGGACAGTAACCCACAGAACATTTCTCAGATTACTTGGACCAGAAATGGTCAAAAACTTAAGGCACCAGAGTGGAAGAGACAGATAAGAGAAAAAAGAAGGCTGAAGAGAAAGTGATTTAGTCAAGACCAAAGCAGGCTGACACTTTCCATTCCCAACTGTCCAAATAGTTTCTTTTCCAGGTTGGATCATAAAACTAAATGAAAGACAAGCATTGCAAAATAAGCACAAAGCACTTAGCTCACAGTGGTACTGGGAGTTGATTATTTCCATGTTGGCTGCCTGTCATCCCATACTTGACAGTGCTCCAAGCTTCCTACAAATTTGCATTCTCATTTCCCAGGGACAGTCTGCTGCTCATGCTGCCTTTCAAGAACACTTTTCTTCTGCACTGATCCCAGCTGTCCATCGAGCAGGACACAGACACTTTGAACAATCTGTATTTCCAGAGCTTGACTTTGCTCCAAGTATTTTCAGCATGACAAAAAAAAAGAGGGAAGACTAAGAACAGCTATAAATTAAAAACAACCAAAAAAGAGGCCATAAAGAATCATTAACATAAAGATCAGCATCTCAGATGTAACTTGGAGACAAGAGAAAGTATTTGGAATTCAGGATTTCTAAACAAATTCTTCCTAGCACACTAACTGAAAATTTACTTTCTATCAGCTCTCTCTCCTCTTCTCTGAAGGAAAAGCAATTTATTAATTACTTGAACATTTCAATCTTCTTTAAAGCTTTAAGCACTATACGAAGCAGCTCAGATAGAATGGCAAAGTCAAGATTAAAAAGGACTGCAAGTCTTTCTGTTGAAGAAAACCTATGGAGTGTTTTCCAAGACAACAGGGGACAGCACACAGCAAAGATTAAAACCAGGCTGTGAACCAAGCTGCTGAAC
>NW_010411183.1:0-11120 GCF_000710305.1 Buceros rhinoceros silvestris | reverse complement strand
CTGAACCTGAGAACTCTCAAGTAAGGGGCAATACAAGGAACAGTCACGGAGGAATCTTACTCAAGCTTGCAATAATTACGTAGGAAGTTAACCTCATGAACTATAAAGGATCTTTACATTAGCTTTGCTCTCTCGATATTACAGCGTGTGTAGTATGTGTGGCACTGACCGGCAGCTTCATTTGTTATGAAATGCCTGCCTCTAAAGCGTATTCTGTTTAATAGTACAGCCTCATTAAGACGTCTATCATGCAGCTGTAACCCCTTCCCCCCACCCCCCCCAGTCAATTATACTGGAACCAAGAACCTTTCCAGAACATAGTCCTTCAACTCCAACTCAATATAAAAAGGGGTTCATACTCTACCGGTTTCTGTAGCTACTACAGATATTTCCAAGGCACCTATCACATTAATTTATGAAGTCTTTGAGCTTGGATATTAAGTGCACACAGAAGAAAGCTCATCACTACTCCTCTTCCAACAAAACAGGTCATCTTACTGCATGGATTATAGCAACACGTGTATGTGGTCGTCCTATCTTGTTACTACCAGTGAGAGTGACAACCGCTTCTACCTTCTATGCAAAATGCAAGACAACACTGTAATTAATTTCCTTATTCAATAATTACAACATACGCCCACAGGAATCTTAATCACCTAACTCAATCTCTCTATAATGAGGAGAGTAAGATAAAAAGTTTGCAACTTTAGATGTTTGTGCAAGATAGTAAAGGAAAACAGCAAGTCCCAAGACCAAAGCCGCACCCAAGCCCGAACCTGAACATTTCTTGTCATCTCAGCCAAAAGATGTTCCACCAGACTTGCATAGGGGCTACAGAGACACATTTAACACAAATCTTGAGCCACCTCTTTTCTTTCTCACCTGACTATTCCGTTCCCTATTCCTAGAAGGAAGCCTTTATCTGCAAGCACAGGCACTACGCAAGATGAAAAGAGAACTAACAAAGAGCGACAGCTTGTGAATGAGCCACAAGTTTCAGTTTAGCCGGCCAGACTCCTTGCCACCAACAACTGTCTTCGATGGGACATCTCCCTTTATTGCTCAGACTAACCATGACTACTACAGCAACAACACAAACAGTTTGTTACCCATCATCTCCTCTTTCCTTTCCAGTCCATGTACAGAAGTCAGAGACTTGACCCCAAAGAGGACGCCAGCTACATTTCACAGCTGAAAGCATGTACTTTCCACCCATCATCCCGACAAAGAAATTACAGTTTTCTGTTGAAAACAAGAAACATTTTTGTCCTGGATAGGTTTTGTAGGAGTGTTCCCACAGTATACCACCCCTCTCCCACCACTACCCTCAAAAAATGAAACAAAACAAAACCCCCTCTATTATCATCCTTCTGGGAAAAATAACAGTCTACAACAATAACAGTTTCCTCTAGAATTAATATGTAGTGGAAGAGATCAATCCACGTAATCACTTGCCCATTTCCCTACTCATAATGTTTCACTGCTGGTGCAATCACATGAAGGTCTATTTGAGTCCAATCAGGTGATTGGAATTCTATTGTATGAATATTTTTAGACCTTGCATCCTGAAAAAAGGTTTGCATGGTGAAATACCACATGTAGTATCACTTCTTAAGAAGGATGAAGGGTGGCAGAGTGCAGAAGAAGGTGGGAGTAAGGAACAAGATGAAAGCTTCCCTGAACCATTAGAGGATGTCCCAATACTCCTTTACCATACACAGCAAGGAAATAGGAAAAATAGATGAGGAGATACAGCGCTCTTTGGCTGCTCAGTGACCCATCAGCATGGCTATTTTACCACACCAGAAAAAAATACCTAACTTCTTCCATTACAGGAACAGCTCTATGTGGCCCTGCCTGAGCAGAAAAGTTGGACCAGATGTCCTCCAGATGTTCCTTCCAACCTCAGCCACCTGTGATTCCATCCCTGAGACACCAATGTAGCTTAGATAAAGAAATTAGTAACGGAATCAGCTTTATTCTAGAAAGCTTTAACAGCCTCATTCATTTACACCAGGTGTCTTCTTAACCCCCAAAGCACAATGAGCAAACTCAGAGCATACTGAATTATTCTACAGATACCTTCTAAAGCAAGTTTCTTCATTGTTAAATAACAAACCGACGCAGGGGGCTTAGACACAATACAGCCACACGTACCAATGTGATATCGACTGGTGTCCATTTATTCCCAGAGAGCTCTTATTTTTATTCCATAGCTAATTCATTAGTAAACACCATCACATCATATCTAAACATTATGATTCGTCACTGGTTAAAAAAGTTAATTCATTAGTAATCGGTTACATCATTTTCAGGCAGCACGATTCGTTACTGGTCATTAATTATGTATTAGGTTAACGAAAAGCCCCCCTTTGATTACCTCACTTAGAAAACCTGTTCAACACACCTGCTCAAAGTTAATGAGACATTTGACCTTGGCTCAGAGTTCTCACTTCTCAGCAGTTTTTTAAACAAGGATCCTTGCTAATTAAAGTTTGGCTATCCAAACTTTATCAGCTGCAGAGCTCCGGTAGGTAATTTCAAACAAAGAACTTTGTAAAACTGCACTTTTGCTACCTGAGAGCCGAGGTTCTGTTAGCTAATAAAGCAGACTTTTAAAAGCAGACTTTAAGCAAACTTTAGAATTATAGTTTTGCTAACTCAAAATAAGATTCTGGATTGCCCAGAATATGCCCATTTTCTTGAAGAAATCCCACACTTCATTAAGTAACAATAGCTCCCCCTTAGAAGCCCACAGGGAGCTAAGCTCAATGAGACCAAATACAAGGTTTAAGTTTCTTGTGCCAACTCTTATCTAAACTCAACTAACAAACAGCAGTGCTGAGATCTGTGCTTAAAGCACATCTATCACAGCACTAAATGTGGTGCAACGTGGTTTTTCCAAAATAGTGTTTGAACAGGATGTTTCCGACCACCTTCATACCTGAATAGCCTCCATGAAGCATCACAGAGATGGCATATTTCATCTAGAGAAGTTATACATATTAAGGATTGAGCTTTTTGAAAGAAGTTCACTACAAATACATCTTTATTTATTTTACGTGCAATTTTTAACTCACTGTAAACAGCATGGGATAGCTTCCTGTCTTCTTATCCTAGAGTGTTCTCTGCCTGCAGTGTCATGAAGTTTAAAAGGAATGGGAGCTTTCTGTTACATTACTATTTCAAATGGTACTTGAATTTTTCTTCATTAAGAAACGGTAACGTAAAAGGCAATAGATTACACAACATCACAGCTATTGGTCTTTGCTTTTGTCAGAGGCTATTTCAAATAATTCAGATCAAATACTGCACCTTTTATTTTCCCATCTCAAGGAATTAAATACTAAAAGTTTCATTCATTCTGTATGACTGGCTTTGCAGAGCAGAATATTTTTATTCGGGAGGAATGGGACTGACAGACAAAGATGGGTATTGACCTAACTGAATATCACTGGTCACCCGAGACAGGGCTATATCTCTTATCTGTAACCCGTGCACAGCTGTACCAGTAAACACAACACTTTTAAAGGTAACTTAGGTGGAAGCGCAGGGTTTTTCTAGAGTCTGGCTCTTTCCACAACAGCAGTAGCACCTCTAACGCTATTAGGGCATATGAGGCAGGCTATTACCTTCAAACTCTGCACTTCCTACTCAATTTCACCAACTGAAACAGTGGAAAAATTCAAGCACTGATGCCTAGATTCTCACCCTGTCTGACAGGCACAGTATTTGGATTTCTGTGTATAAAACTCCTCAGGACACTGATCTGTAGAGGAGTTACAGCCAGCCATAAAAACAACAAGCTTCTGGGCTTCCCAAACCAGACAGATACCTTGTCCTGCTCCCAAGGGGTTCACCGAGTCTCAACAAAACGAAGATCAAACAGGGATGTGTAAATTGATTCAGTTCATGAAGCAGTGACTTGAACGGAGCATTCTGTATCTTACAAACCAAGTCTTTTGAAAGTTTCCTGGGGTCCCCCTTCCAATTTGGTATAAAATAAGACACCTGATGCTTGTCAATGCTTCTGTACACCAAACCCTTTCTGATGTCAGTATGTCTTACAACAACTCTTCAGTAGCTTTTGTACAGCACTCTACATGTGACAGAGGAGCAAGAGAATTTATCAATTCCCAACTTAAAGAAAATCTATGAAGAGGCTACCATATTGCCAAGAATCTGTGCATGTCAGGAATACGGCCAGTCTTAAAAATGTAATTTGTAGGCCACTTTATAGTCATGACTATACTAGTATGGCGTAAAACTTTGATTTACTTAATAGTACAATCATCTAAATTAATACAGATCAAATTGCCATCCCAAATGACTAAAACCTTTATTTATTCATAAAATAAACTGGGATTTATTTCTGTTGTTTTCTTCTTTTAGAAAGAACTCTAGTTTTCTGGAAACTTTACAAAGCTAGTCAGTGTTACGCAGACCAATTACACTCGTTTTAGAAGGCTTCTTCCAGAGAAAGACTGAACTGATGAAAGAGATGAGCAAATGCAAAATTTGATTCAATCTGGTCACATTAAATCAAACTCTTTGAAACTTGGTGGAAAGAGACGAGCTGCAATGAAACAACTGGAATATGCTTTTTTCAGTTTTCTGAATGAAGCAATACGGGAGGATGAATACAGTATTTAGGAGATGCTGGTCAATACCATGAGCATCATCTGTATCTATAGAGCAGAAAGGGAGTAGGAATACTAGTGAACAAAAGAACAAGACAGTTGTTTCCTGTGGGAAAGAAACACACAGAAGTTTGTTGCTAGCAGAAGTCAGAGAAATACCCATTAAGAACAAAGCCACAGCACTCAGGAGGCAGCTGAGCTTCTTGTCTGCATTTGGCTTGTCCAGACGTTAAGAGCAAGTCACAGTCTCAACTACTCATGCTGCCACAAAAACATGCTCTGGAAGACTGTTCCATAAACTACTGCCAAGCACCAGAGATGTACTGAATGCACAAGTCTCGGTGACCCCCATTCTTCCCTTGTAGAGAAGGACAGATTCAAAAGCCCTGTTTTCCCTTCAGCTTCTCCCTTAGGCTGCTCACGGAAGCATTTTGGTTTACCTGATGCTGGCCTTTCAGCCTGGCTCAGTTATTGGACTGATACGCTGAGCAGCACCAGAACTGCAGATGTCAGAGGAGCGATCAAAATGTCCTAGTCAGAAATGAAGACTTAGAGAGAGCAAGATTTCAGAGATTGTCCTATGTAGGTATGTTCATACACAAATCCCTCCTGTTCGTTCTGTAAGTCTAGCAGATTTGCAAGAAAGTGATTCATGAAAAAACCAAACAACAACTAATGCCAAATAAAAGAAAAACCAGCAGTGCAGTTTTTACAGAGGGGGCAGGGGATCCTGACTCTTCGGCTACTTCCAAGGCACAATCAGATAGCAGGCTCACTTTCCTGAACGTCTCCTGTAGTACAGCAGAAAAAGGCAGCACTGGAGGAATGGCAGGGCACGCACAGAGGAAGACAGGGCAGGAACTAGACTACAAAAGTGCAGGCACCACACAAAAAAATATGGTAAGTGGGAAAGCCAGCAGAAAACAATTTAGGAAAAACATGACAAGAGAGTGAACTAAGAATGAAATATAAATAACTGCACGAAAAACAGCGGTCAATACCAGACTGCACTAAGATGGCAATCCATTAACCATCAATTATAATGAAACAGCAATAAGATGTAGTCAGTAAAATGACCAGCTGAAGGAACTATTCTTTTCCACACCTGTAAACTACAATTTCCTCTACCCAGTTACTATTTTTTAATTGTTCATTCAATTAAATTAAGTCTGTGTCTATTCAATACATAACTGTAGTATTTATGAGACTATTAAGAAGCCGTACTTGAACACGGGGCAGGGGGCTGCTCAAAGTATTCATTTGAGCATCTGGGAAAGAGATTCTTAGGCTGCCTCATCTGCACAACTGATACTGTGAGGTCTATCAATTTATTCACAAATAATTCAATACATAACTGTAGTATTTATGAGACTATTAAGAAGCCGTACTTGAACACGGGGCAGGGGGCTGCTCAAAGTATTCATTTGAGCATCTGGGAAAGAGATTCTTAGGCTGCCTCATCTGCACAACTGATACTGTGAGGTCTATCAATTTATTCACAAATAAAGGGGAGACCTTATTGCTCTCTACAACCACCTGAAAGGAGGTTGTAGATAGATGGGGGTTGGTCTCTTCTCGCATACAGCAAGTGACAGGACGAGCGGAAATGGCTTCAAGCTGCACAGATCTAGGTTAGGTATCAGGAAGAACTTTACAGAGAGGGTTGTGAAGCATTGGAACAGGCTGCCCAGGGAGCTGGTGGAGTCCCCATCCCCAGAGGCATTTAAAAGACGTGTAGATGCGGTGCTGATGGACATGGTTTAGGGACCCTGGCAGTGCAGGTTCAATGGTTGGACTCGATGATCTTAAAGGCCTCTTCCAATCAGATGATTTTGAGATCAGAGGGCAGGGGTTATTGCTTGTTTCTTTACGGCAAGACCATAAAGACTGAGGGGAAGGTAACTGGTAGAAATTCACTCATGTTCTCCTCCACAAAGATGAGCCACGCTGTATCCCAGGAACACTACCTGTAAGGCTTACTGAAGTCCCCATAAAACTGCAGGGAGTTTCCCTTTGCATGGAGCCACATTCACGGCAGTAAGAGTAGAGTCACCTACTTCCCTTCAGCAGTGGAAGAGGCAGACTTTTCACGCTTATGCTTACAAACTACACAACGATGATGATGCAGCTTTGCCTGGAGATTCTCCTCCTGCATGTGAAGATCAACACACGCTTCATAAGCTCCTCCACGTTC
Source organism: Buceros rhinoceros silvestris (assembly GCF_000710305.1). Taxonomy (NCBI): domain Eukaryota; kingdom Metazoa; phylum Chordata; class Aves; order Bucerotiformes; family Bucerotidae; genus Buceros; species Buceros rhinoceros. The sequence continues at coordinate 4,286 of NW_010411183.1, read as the reverse complement.
ACACCAAAGGATCACTAAAATGCAGCAGATCACAGGCCAGCGTGGTTGCAATTTATACATACCAGCTTCCAACAATGAACAAAAGAGGAAGAACAGTATTCAGCCACCAGCAACAAACCTATATTCACCCATTGCAAGTTCAAATTTGCTTCATTTTATGTAAAACTAGGACATTTGAAGGGGCTACCTGCCATTGGCCAAGCCATAGATAACATTTACCCTGTTCCTCTTCTGATGGGAAGCACTGGATGCAAGCATTAAACTTGGCCAGTTGCTGGGACAGCTAAGTTAGGAAGATTTGATTTCATTAAAAGAGTGACTGCCCAATGCTTCAATTCAGCCTCAAGGAAAACATCACTGTACGGCTTAAACGAAAGATCTTAGGTACTGAGCAGACAACTTTTTCCCATAGCTAAGACATATCTGCTATTGCATAAACTTAGTTTTGTTAAGACACAAATTAGTAGAACAGATACACTCCACCAAGGAAACCTCAGCAGGCGGCCCTGGTAGCAGTGCACATACTAGTTTGCCACAGAAAAAGAAATACAAAAGTTTTAATGAAAGCAGCCAAATGCAAAGATAATAGTTTTCATTTCACTACAGCATGGCAGAAGGAAACCACCAGTTTTCCAAGAGACTGCCCCAAGTTATGAATTAGCAAAGGCCCTGTGATTTCAAAGGTAACAACAGCTCCTCCTGGTTTGTCCTCTCAAGTAAATAGTGATCACTCTAGGCAGCAAACAAAAGCTCAGTTTCATTTGACAGGCTAACAGAAACAGGATATGATACAAAACGATTTAAAAATCCATTTGGCAGCCAGCCAACAACTGTTTATGCTTTGTGTTATCAGGCCCAGTTTCACTGAACTTTATAGCTACAACTTCGGGAGGGTAGGAGTTTTAGTTTTGTAAAGCTCCATCACTTCGAGAACACGAGTTTTACTACTCACAGAAGACAGCTACACACACTTCACAGCTGGTACAGCCGTGAAACGTGTCCTTCCATGCCCAGTTGTACCTGCCTACATTTTACCTCAAATCCATTTGTCCAAACTCTTCCAGGCTGCTGCCTAGTGAGTGGGTGGTGGTGAAGTAATGGCACTAAAAATATGGAAAAGATAGAAAGATTTGACAACTGTTTCACTCACTTAAACTGGCCTGCACCAGATATCAGAGCTTTAAACTAAGGTCAAGGGCTAAGTCATTGTGCTGCATGTGCAACACGGTCCTTTCCGTTGCTCCTTGGAGATCTGATATCCCAGGCTCCTTAAGCCTGAACTGTTCCCGTTCCCCCCACACACACCCAGTTAAATTTGGGATATTATAACAAGTAAATAAGTATCTTTTTGTAGCTTGCGTAATCTGTTGTGTTAGGCCATCTAGCTTTAGAGCACACACACTGTCACTTAAAGTTTCCAGAAAACTAGAGTTCTTTCTAAAAAAAGAAAACAACAGGAACAAATCCCAGTTTATTTTATGAATACATAAAGGTTTTAGTCATTTGGGATGGCACTTTGATCTGTATTAATTTAGATGACTGTACTATTAAGTAAATCAAAGTTTTACACCATACTAATAAAGTCATGACTGTAAAGTAGCCTACAAATTATGTTTAAGACTCTGGCCATATTCCTGGGGAAGAAGCCCATTTCCTAGGAGGCAGTCAAATACCCTTTGATAATAGCTACACAGCAAGGTGGCACAGTGTCTGACCTTGTCCACCTTTTCCTCCACTGCCTTCTAGACCACTGCCAGTACACGCTGCTGAGACCGGTCTAGCACATTTTGATTTTCAGAATGCAGGCAACAAGAAAACAAAATATATGCAAGCTTTTAGGAGCTGAAAATGGAGAAAGAAAAAAGAGTAACTCAGAACTTGCAGCCAACCTAAGTACGGAGGGATTTTTGCCCAGGTGAAGACCTGATTTCACCGACTGCCGTCCAGCCCTCCATCCTTGCTCCTGCATGCAGTCACTAGTTTCCAGATCACTTTTCTCTGTTTTTCAGCCAAGCTCTGTAGCCATCTTCCCACCCTAATGCCTTCTAAAGAACACAAATCCACAGGATAGTGAAGTCAGGAGCCTTGGTTCAGTTCTCTCCACTTTAGGGCATGCAACAGAAGACAAAACGTCAAAATAGCCATGGTCCTGCAAGCCTGTGCTGGGACATTCAAACACAGAAAGACCTCCGCCCTGTCGAGGGCAGAGCACAGCAGACTGATGAGATATTCAAAACCACCTCCTCACACTGCATCTTTTCATCATGGCTTATCAGAATTCAAAGCTAGCACTCTCAGAGACAAATACAAGATCCTAGATACCACTGGTTAAAGAAGTGCATGCTGCAGAACCAGAAGCAGCTGCTGAAGCCTTCCGAAGGGCGAGCAAGCAGCGGTAACAATATGCATTGCTGACACCTACAACCTGAGAAGTCACGCTGACTGTTGGTTTGGAGAACAGACCAGTCACTGTATCTAAATAAGCCTGAATATCGCAACAGTAATTGAGAGAGCCAGTAACATACATATACCTACAAATAACACACCAATACCTAAACACTCTAATTAATACCAATATTGATGCAAGTACTTTTCTATTCCTATACATGAGCACTTTAGAAACGAGCTGAGGAGAACACGAGATCTGTAGCTTTCCCACGGAATTCAATTATTTGTACTTCGGCACAGGAGCCTGTATTACTCACATTCTAGCCTGTGGAACAAAAGCACCAGCGCAGTTTGAAGAACAGTATCCCCGGTTAAGAACAGCGGCACAGCCCCTGTCTTCCCTTCTCTGACATTTAAACTACTTCCTTCCAGATTATCTCACCAAATGCTTGAGCTTAAGTACTACATGGAAAACTGGAATTTGCAATCCCGATCTAAGAGAGAACTAGATGGTAGGGAACCAGCAGCCAGCTGTGTGTCAGCAGTCAGCGGCAGGACACTGCTGCTCAAGGCCAAGCAAGAAAAGGTCACGGGCTTGTCATTAGCAGTAAGATTCTGCAATGCAGCCACGTGCTACCAGGTCTTGGTCATTTAACTGCCCTTAATGCAGTAAGGAAGATCTAGACAATTACTCAGTCACCCTGCGTTTAAGACATGGCAGGTACCCAGCACCACCTCAAATAAAAACTCTCAACTGACGTTTTTCTTCCTTTTATGGGCATTCTCAGCTTTCTCTTCTCCCTCTTTCTGACTTGTTTGAGGAGTTGGGGGAGACAGAGGGAAGGTCAAACAGGAGTCAAAGCACCGATAAAATACTTCCTCCCCCAACTCCATTTCAAATCATTTAACCTTCCTCTCACCTGTCTTGCCCACTTCAACTGGAAGATGTTGCAGTTGATTGTTATCAGGCCTTTCACTATCCAGTACTGCCTGAGCCATGCTATTTTCAGTTTACTTTACACTATTCTGAACTGAAAATGAGAAAAGACTCCTGATAGCAAAAGTCCCATGCTTTTACTGAGGATTCAGCAGAGTATTTTGTGCGTTTTTCTCAGCGTACAAGCACAGTCACTGCTCTACACAAGTGGTCAGATAAGACCCTCTAGTGTCAGAAGAGGCTATAAAAACACTCTTTTTATTGCAAGACTGTAGTCAAAAGGGCAACCATAGTGTTGAGACCAGAGAAGCTCTTTTCTTCTTACCTCCCCTCAGTTCCGTGCCCAGCTAAAGGACAGCCCTTTGCTAGGAAAGGTCCTTCCCTTTGATTCTCTGCCTCTGGCAGCTCCATCATTACTTCGCTCACTGGTACAAGCTCAAGCTGCTCAGTGCCTTATCCTGTCAAATAACAAACACCTTCACAGGTGGAGGCTCCCCAGCCACTCTGGACCCCCAATTCAGTAGCTGATCATCTTCACAATGAAGAGATTTTCCTGACTGGAATCTTCCCTGATGCAACTTCTGCCTGTTGCTCCTCTGAGGATCTGCTGTCCGTAACAAGGAAAACCAAAACCACCATTAAACTTAACTGTGAACCTTTACTGAGTAAAGGGAATAGAATGGTGATTTTTATATTTAGAATTAACTATAAATTTTCTTCCATTTTCATTTATTTTCTCATTGTCAGGGAAAAGAAAAACCAAACCCAAAAAACCCCCAAAAGCCAATACCTAAGACAACTCCGCAGGCTTAGACCTTGTTCAGAATTAAGCAGATCACCTTAGCGCTGTTCTGTATAAACCAGTAAACTCAAACACTTTGCACTGATGGTGCATCAGCAGTTTCACTGTCCCCTCCTCAACTCCGCAGCCCCCAACCCCAGCTTCGAGTCTGCCCTTACA
>NW_010411182.1:117666-135090 GCF_000710305.1 Buceros rhinoceros silvestris | reverse complement strand
AATATATCTATTTTATTACTATTATTATCTATTTTATTACTGAGTTCAGTCCATTTATGTCACTTACTTTGTGTCTAAACTGGTTGACAAATGCTTTTCCTCTGGTCAGACATGCAAAAACCCCACAGCTTAATGAAACCCTCCTGTTGTTTCTAGTTTATATGGTGTTCCTCCTTTGAGGTGAAATGTCCAATGGTCTCAACAAGTTCCTTAGTATTGAAGGATATAGGCTGTTAGTCTTGACCTCTTCTGCCTTCTTCCCTCAGTGTTAAGCCTCTTCACCTTTTACATATTAACTATCCTCAGATGGTCTGTGAATAGTGGAGGGGGTTTACGGCCTGTGGTGTGGAGGTATCCTTGGAGGAGGGGCTTTCTGAACAATACATCTATTACAGTGGCAACCATGGAGAACTGGACTCAATTTTCTTTGTGCCTCTATGACAATCCCAGGCAAGAGTTTTACAGAAAGATTCTTCTTCTTTCATAAACATCTATTAGATACATTCAATACATGAAGCCAGATCAAAAGCAGATAGACAATTCCTCCGGTTCCTATCAATAAAACTAGTACAACTGTGAGCACAAAAGAAATGCTGATGTGAAATAGTAGTGAAATAGTTGTGACTGAAAACATGTTGTAGTTTACTAATGTGCCAGAAGTCCAGATGACTTTAGTTGTGAATGAACTCTCATTTACAGCTTTCCTCACCACAGAAATAAAAGCAACTCACACAACAGTAAACAAGTCAAAGTAATAACATGCAGACTACATGAGCGGCAGTAACTTCCTGCTACTTTTCCTTTTCTCAGACATTTGATAGAAAATAGCCTACACGTCAATCCAAAGTCTACTGAACTTGGTGGGAAGGCCTTGGGTCCTTGTCCCTCCCTCTAAAATAAAATATCTCTTTCCAGAAAAACAAAAAAACAACAAAAAAAGAAAAAAGTCACCTCTAGGGTATCCCTTCTTTTTTCTCACGCACACGTTGGGAGGGTGCGGAAGGATGAAACTTGACCTCGGGATCTTAGGGAAGGAAATTTCATGAGACATCTGGAAGATCTGAAATCTCACGATTGCTTGTCCTTCAGAAAGTGATAATACAACACAGGAGATAAAACATAAACACAGTATTTTACCAGTGCACTTACCATGTGAATTGAATAGAATGACAGAGATACCATCAGCAGGTCTTTTTGTTGTATTTAAAAAGGCTTTTATTCAATAATCAACACTATAGACACGGATCATAAACCCAAAAAGAATTGGATCACTATATTAAGTTTTATGTATGTCAATGACTAAGAATGTTCTGCCATTGTCTTGAGGTTGTTTGACTCATTAATCAAACATGGGGAGACAAAAAATTAGGGGATCGCAGTATTTTTCATTTGCTCTGCTGACTTGAAAACAACTCAGTTGTTGTCATGCTGTCTGAAGAACAGTAACCATATTCTAAAGTGGAAAAAAAAGCCACAGTAAAATTTCCTGGGGTTTCCATTAGCAGAATCCCTGCTTTCATTCAAGACAGCGAATGGCTTTGTTCTCAAAGAATATCAAAGAATATCAACTTGTGATCTAGATATCTAGACTAAGCAAGGCTGGATGTATGATTAAAAAAAAAGAAAAAGAAAAAGAAAAGAGAACTGATTTGCCTTTTGAATACCTGCTCCAAAATGAATTTTGAAGTGCTCAGCACTTCCAGAAAAGGAGAGTATTGACAGCTGTTCTGTGGTTTACCCCTGCTTTCTTAAAAATACTTGTTTCAAATGCAAGTTTCTACCAGTACTCTTAGGCATTGCCTGAAATTGCTTCCAGGCAAAGTTGCCACGCCAAGCATTTCTGTGAAAAGGAAATATCTTCAATCAAGTCTCAGTATTTTAAGTGGGAGACTGTATATGGGAAAGTAGAATATTGAATTACTGAGGCCAACCTTTTTGTTAAAAGCAAAACCTGTTATTTTTAGGCTGATTAAATAAATTCTTTAGTCACACTGCATTGATATTGTTTTTAAAAAAAAACCAGGTATTTAAATCACATCTGATATTTATGTAATTAAAGGCAATTACTGATCTTAATTAAAAATATTTTATTTAAAGAAAAAAATCACACAACTTCAATCACACTGCTCAGTTCAGGCATCAAGAAGCACTTGAAATGAATCAACCCACTAGCAAGCAGCAACTTATGAATGACATACCATAAAGGACATTCTTATACCAACTTTTACTTCAGTCTTTCTGCTTGAAATAGGTCCCACAAGACTTTCAGGACAAGATTGGTCCTAAAAGTAGCCGATTCATAGCTGTTTGGAATATATTTTAAAATCAATTCAGTAGGATATTTCAGATAGAAGCGTTCATAGAGAGCAGTGGGAGGATGATGTAACCTCTAAACTTCCACAGGCTGTATCAATGGCAGGGATCTGGCTACGAAACAGCAATTTTGCCTTAGTAAAATGTCACCTTGTGAAAACAGAGCTGTTTCAGAAAACCACAGACTTTTAAAATAATTTAGAGCTGCTAAGGTTTTTTTGGGGAAAAAAAATGAAACGAAGAAAAAATAAAAAAGGAAGAAGGAGGAGAGGAAAAAGGATGAGAAAAAAAGGACCTTCCTAAGGAACATAATTATCTGAAAAAATAAATGATGAAGGCTACATTTCTGCAGATGCTTCTGCCTTTTGATGTTACCATCTCAAGTTCCTATGTTCTCACTTGACTCTCTAGCCTCAGAGCTAGGACACTCCCCTGAAGAACACATTCGCTCCAGTCCTTTCATGTGTTCCTATTTATTTACTAGAAGTGAGTCCCCATCAAAAGAAGCAATGCAGTGTTGCAGTGCTGCAGCCCAGAAAGGGCTCTGACCTGGGTCAGATCATCCTCGTCAAGGATGAACCCATTGCTCCTACTTCAGAGAGCAGCCCTCTCTTCGCTGCACAGGCTGTCAGGGAAAGACAGAGGAGAACATCCCCAATGATCCAAAGGAAAACTGGCATGTTACATAAAACAAGCAGTTTTTACTGTGAGGAGATTAAAAAAGGGGTTTACCATTAAAAAAAAAAAAAAGGATAGTAAATAGAGAATTAATTGCGGCTCGGTTTAGTTTTTTGTTTGTTTTGAAAAAGGGGTTTACCATTAAAAAAAAAAAAAAGGATAGTTAATAGAGAAGTAATTGCAGCTCGGTTTAGTTTTCTGTTTTGTTTTGATGTCTAACATTCACTAAGCTTTTTTCCCTCACTAATTTTCTGTCGGGATTGGCAGCCAATGACTCACCTACGTTCACAGATGAGTGTAGCCAGAAAGCCAGCCCACAGCTACTCTCCTCCACCCTGCACTTTAATCACATAAACCAACTCCCACCCTGACCCTGTGAGCACAGAAGTACTCAAAGCACTGGGCAAAAAGCAAAGCCAGGCATGTTCCCCTTGTGTCTGTAGATATTGCTGTAACAGAAAGGTATTCTAAGCGCTCTGTCCTCGCGAGTGACTCCCACGGTGCAAGGCCAAACAATAGTGAGTGGCTCTGGAGAAAACTGTGTCCAGTCTCCCCAAAATGACACTAACATGATGATTAAGGCAGTTTTGAGACATCACCTCTGGAAAACCAAACTACAAGACCATGTGGCTGTCGGTAGCTTCCCATTCCCAGGAATGTGGTGCATTTTTTGGTCAGCAGTGTTTAAACTACTTAATGCATACTACAGAATACTCATGGATTCAATAATTAGCTGTAAAATAGAGAAAGCAGCTAGGGGTCCTGAGGTTAGATTTTTAAACTCAAAACCTGGGATTTATCAACCCTGTGCTTCCAGCAAACATGCAGGGACCACTTAAATGTGTTACATCCATTACTGGGAAGCTGAAGAAGGCTTTTCAGCACATGGCTTCTTGAATACCAATTTATGGTGAATGTTTAAAATCTTTAATGTATGTCATCAGAAATCCTCATGCAAACACCAGCCTGACCCACAACTTATCTAACGGGCAAATGGAAAGAAGATGAGTGACCCAATGAAGAACCAACAATTTATCATTCGTGATGTTTTATTAGGCAGTTTGACAAATTTCCTGCTGGTTAACTGATTAAATTCACATTTCCCTATTTTAAATCTTTAATTTATTTCATACTCAAATATGATTGTTGGCCATTAATCAATAAGGTTTAAATGTTGATGATTAATGGGCAATGCCTTCAGTATAAATAAGAGATTCTGTGATGCTGGGATTTATCTGGCTCCAGAGATTGCAGGATTGCTCCGAGTGCTCATTCCTTAGTTACAATAAAGCAAGACCAGGAGGACTGATGAGATTCTGTGCCAGTGCTGTGATAAAATGAAATGGAAGCAGCTATTAAGGATCTGCATGAGGTAATGACGAAAAAGAAACCAAAGGGTTAACAAGACTGGGCTTTTGATATAAGTAATGTCGGAAAGATTAATGAGTCTCCGTGATACGGATAAGCAGGGATTTAAAACATCTATATGGTAAAAAGAAACCAGACAGATTAATGACATGATCACCTCCGGCTCTGCCAGGTTGTATAGATTCTGGGCTTTTAAGAGAGCCGAGTCGCTGGCAAAGGGTTAATGGGAGGCTGGCTGCAGCGGCAGGCAGGGGGACCTGAGGAGCTACCGGAGTTGTAAGCTACAGCCCGGGTAAGCAGCAGCGAAAGGGTTAACGAAAAGCCTCCATATATTGAGATGCTAATTGTCAAGATAGTGTATTACTTGAGGAAAGTAATTTGATTACTCGAAACTCCCACTAAGGAGGCAGGCTCCGTCCCTTCCATCTGCCGGGCTCTGCCAGAGATGACGAATTGAACTCAAAATTCACGTGTGACGAAGTCACAGTCATTCCCCCATCGGCAGAGCCCTCCTGCCGTGCCCACCGGGCAGAGGGGAGCACTGCATTTCAACTTTTCCTCTGAAACCCCGGAGGCACAGTAACCTGTTACTTGCTGCTGCCTGCCTTTTTTTTTGTAATTCCTCCCCATTTTCTGCCTCAGCGCTACAACTGAGTCATTCTGTTGCCCATGGCTCGTGGGTATACAGTGCTCCTGCAGCGTGCTGCATTATTCCCCAGTTCATCTGTCAATGTTATTTTTGGCTAATGCAGATGTGGGGTTCTCTTACCACCGCTTTGTAGACACTTGTCGAAAACCATTTGGAAAGCCTTAACTATGCATAAATCTGCAGAGTGAATGTTTTCCTTCATTCACTTGCTCCTATTATTTGATTTCTTGTAGGCCTCTGCGGCAGAGATGGAGAAAATAAGGTAAGTGAGACAGTTTATTTACATCTCATTATAGAGAAGAAATGTTATGTTGCACAATGGATGATACAGGCTCTTGGAAAATATTTTGCTTAATACGATCAGTGTAAAATACTGGATTGCATGATGATGCGAGGGAAGCTGTGTTTCAGAAACAAAAGAAAAGGAATGTGGTTATTCTAGTAAATCTGTTTCACAGGGATGTCAATTCAGAAAGGATGTCTTACACACAAATGTGTTTTATAGCCAGACACAGAGGATATTTGATTATATAAATGTTGTAGTCACTTGTCCATTTACTGCAAGAGCCTGCCATTCCATTTAATGAGGAAAGTGGATCAATAATTCATAAAAAAGCTGAAGAAAATATAGGCTTGGCTTCAAAGCATCTAATTACTGTAGCTTGTTTCAATATAATGCTGTAACATTCGTGTTCGATTTTTGTTTATATTGTATACCAGCCAGATAAATCTTGTCTCCTCTGTGTTTAAAATGTTGTCATACTGTACCAGTTTCTCAGCACATCTCTCTGCTTTAAGCAAAAGGAGATGGCTTTTATAAACATAAGTTTTCCATCTCATGTCCGAGTGCAAGTCTGCTTTGGGGGATATTGCTTTTGTGTATGTTGTTAAGAAAGAAGAAGAAAGAAGAAAGCATTCTAGCCCTTTCAAAAAAATAATTACAAAAAAATCCTGCCTCTTAATAAAATCCCCAGGTATTATCAAAGTGATAGATAAAAGCTGAAATTTTTACTACCCTTTAAATACTTTATGGATCTTATTTTAATAACCCAAAACACTGGCCATGCTTTTATTTTGTTTTACTGAACAAGCCCAAATTCCTTCTCCGAACCTGGTGGCTCAGTTTCGTTAGTGACAACTGTTGTCCGAGCACAACTTTATAGATTCCTTGAGTTTGGAATGACTAACCTGAGTAAATAGAAATGAAGAAAACTGCTAAATTTCTGGAAATGACTGGGGAAGAAGTGGCAAATGCAAAAGAGCTGAGTGTTTAATGAATTCCAGGCTGGAAGCAGAATCCTGTTTTTCATTTGAGGAGGAGGAGGTTAAGTCTCTTACAGTGGATTCGAAGATGCATGTCCGAAAGTTTCTAATAGAATTTATTTATAAAGTGCTTCAGTTGTACATTTTTGAGTGTCTCATGACTATGAAAGTATTGAAACTTTTAAGCTGAAAGAAAAACTCTGTGCGACATATTATGGTTTTGCATATACATAAGCACTATAATGTTAAAGCTGTGAGTTTTTCCTGAGTAATGACTGAGAAAGCACCTCGCTATGTGGTCCTGCATTTAGTAAAAATTCCAAACAAGATCGCAAGATAGTATATGCACACTCATGTCATGTCTTAGAAGACGCAAGCAAATACATATTTACAAGTTTGCTAGATAAGCATGTGTGCACAAATACAACGCACTACTTGTAATACTTCCCTGAGCATGCCTTGGCCTCTGCTGTTAGCAGACAGGCTCTTGCCACATTTCAATAATGGGTTGCAGAGCCCAGCAGAACAAGTTCAGGAATGTGTTGATAAAGAGAGAATTTGCTACGACAAGAGTAAACAATCATAAAGCTCCATTTTCCTAGCTCCCCAGTTTTGCAGCCGTCAGGCATGCAGCAGTCCTTACCTCAGTGTTCTTTGAGCACTATCTAGATGGAAAGTCCACGCTGCCCCGCTGAAGAAAGTGGGAGTTTACTATGAACTCCAACAGGAGAAGGGTCAGGCTGTGTCAGGAGTTTGCTAATGAAGTTTTCTGCTTACAATTTTTGTGTGTAACAGTTGCTTTTGATGGGTGTTCATCCCCACCACCCATGCCAATGCAAGGGCTCCTTCTGCTCCCGGGCTGGGGGAGCTCCACCAGGACCCAGCAAAAGAAGGTGTGCTGCTCCATCTTGAACTTTTCCAGGTACCTTGTCTATAGTAATCATCTTGGATGCAAACTGACAGAACCCTCAGTAGTTTAAGAAAACAATAATCAAATCTGGGGTCATTATTTTAAATACCCAGAGAATCAAAAAATGTGAGAGAATTAGATTTTTCCTAAACCTATCCAAGTCTGGCACACCGGTAAAAAGCAAATTACCATGTCTTTTAAGCACAGCATTTTCAGTGAGGCTATAAAGAGAGAGAGACTGAAGCTGAGGGAAGGAAGAAAGAAAGAAAAAAGAGTGGAAAGAGCATATCAGGAGGAAAGAGGTATTTTTTGTTACATGTAGAAGCCAGTGTAACATCACAGGAAAAGGCATTCCCATATGATACTTGAGTTTGTCCTGTCCTAGCTCCTGGGCCCACCTCCTTCCCTGTTCTCTTTCTGCAACCAGCTGAGGATGTGCCATCCCACATCAGCTGGAATGGTGTTGGCCTAAGAATCAGAGGGTCATCCCCAACCAGCCGCAGAGCGGGAATGCACAAAGGGTGCGAGTCTCGGGCAAAAGAAGGAGGAGAAGGGGATCTGGAATTAGCAAAAAGGAAACAACCCAAAACCTTGTTGGAGAAACAAGAGAAGAGGAGCAAGGTGAATGCTCACAGGTCAACCTACGTAGCCAGACTGCAAACCCTCGGGGTTAGAGAGATCCAGGTTTGTATTTCACATTGCACTTCAAAATAAGAAAGTCTTTAAAATATGAAGAACAGGTGCAGAGATTCACACTTTTTGGAGGAGCTGAGAAATCCACACTGACAGTCCTTGGGAGCCCACAGGGCCAAATATTTTAAGACAGCAGCTCTGGAAGTCTTTGGGTGAGCTTTGTGCATTCTCCCACCTAATGCATCTGGGGCACCCCAAGGACTCGGGGTGGATCAGCCCGTTCAGACAGAGGGGCAGTGCAGGAGCCTGGCCGGCTGATCCGCTGATGACTCATGCTTCATTCAGCCCCAAATGCACTGAGAAACTGCGCAGCAAACCAATACGCTCCTTTAGTGTTACATTCCTTCACTCAGAACCTACCTGAAAAGAAGCAATTCATCTCACGTAACATAGTAATAATTCCACCTGCAGACCAAGGAGCCACTGTGACCTGCAATGTCACATCCTGCCCTTTTCAGCAGGGCCTTGCCGTGACAGCATTACAGGTAGAAAGAGCGGTAGAAAGCAGAGGTGGGAGGTTATCAGTATTTAGCCTGACATAGGGACAACTTCCTCGAGAAGTGGAAACATGCTATTTTGTGCTAAAACTCAAGTAGAAGAATCAGTTACTGCAATGAAGTCTTCACACTGTGAGCAATTCTTAGCAGTACATGGTGTTTATAACACCTCAAGGTACCAATATATTAGGCAGGAAGTAAGGCTAACTACTAATCACAAACCTCTTCAGGACCTGCACTTATGTAGGTTAGCTGTGTATGGTTATACAGTCACTTTAAACATTAATTACTTCTGACTACAACCTTTCAAATACAGTTTTTTGGATCTGGTTCTTTCTCACATCTATAAACAAGGACTCAAAATCTTAGTTAATTAAAGTAAATTTCAAATATATCTACCCTGTCTTAATTTGACTCTTAGCAGAGTGCTATCTTTGGTGCATGTATCAAGAGAAGCTTATCCCTTCTAAACGTGATGCCTTGCAGGACTGCGGTGGCTGGCACACAAAATTGCAAGTACTCTGGAAACTGCTTCGTTAAGTCAGGTTGAGACCATAGCATGACTAGATGTACAAACGAAAGACCAGTTCCACGGCAACTCTTCTTCAAACTCCCGGTAGCTTTTCCTTTGCTTTCATTTAATCCTGCTTGAAATACAGGTTACAGCATTCAACTTTTCAAGTGAAAATGGTGTAAGGTTTTGCATAAGGGACCTCCAGTATACTATTGTACACAAATACTGACCAGGTTCTTAGTGTTTCTTATACTGAAGAGTACCCCACTCCACAGGAAAAGCTCATTCAGGTGGCAGATATTGTTCAATAAAAGGTTTTGCTTTTTTTTAAAATACACACCTAAAATTTCAATGACAATTTAGAAACTCTATAAATTAATATCCTTAGTTCTAGGCTTTCAAGAGCCACAATCAGCTGAACTGTGTGTCTAGAAGTATGTAAAACACAGGACACTTCCATCACCACCATCAACCGCCAGGCTCCCGTAATCAGTGCCTGTAAGGAGGCTGACTTTCTACTTCCTATGGCCATGTAACCATGGTATTCCCCAGCTGAGGATTAATTTATCTTGGTAGCATCAGTAGTAGCACTTCTCTGAAAAAGAGATCCATGCCTCAAGGAACCTGTGAGGCAACACCTTCATTTAATTGTAGCCCTTGTTTCGGAACATATGAAAGTGAAGTGTTTTGTTTTGCACACACAGCTGGTAGTAAGTCAGCTTGATCCAAGTTTCTTGAATTTTCAGACTTGGACTTTTCTCAAGCATGTTTGAGTTCATCTGTGGTAAGGAAGGAATATCAGTCTCTTTAAAAGGAACATCAGAGGAACATGCAGTTCTAGGGAAAAGCTTCAATGGCAGTTTAGTGAAAATGTGAATACCTTCCTAAATGTCCACTAGATCACGCTGCCTTCCTTCCACTTGGTATAAATATAGCCCTCTTCATATGCTAATGAACACACTGTAATTTCCTGCCATCCTCACCTTGTCCTTGTTCCTTCTCTCAGCCTGTATCTACATTAATTTTACCATAGTGACTTGAATACAAGGAGAGGATTTTTTTCCCAGAAAGTTAACCAACAAACATGGTTTACTTTACCCTAGGTCTTGTTTGCCCATCCACAGCTGATACGCTGGGAGCCACTACAGAGGCACAATGCCACAGGACAGCAGTGAGGCTGTGCAAGCAGCAGCTCCAGCATCTGCTCAGCAGTGTCTGCAGGCTCTAGCCGATGCTAGGACTTGAAACCCCAGCTGAGGACACAGGCAGAGATGTGGCACAGGGCAAGCTCAGAAGAAACAGGGCATAGGTAAATGCTGGCATGAAAGGGACATGAATTTGGGGTCATTTGAGGTTATGGTAGAAAAGCTGGGTGAGTGATTGGTCCATTTTGAAAAGGGGTTGGGGGGGGAAGCGAAAAGGAAAAGAGAGCTGCCAAACTAAAATTCAAACAGGTAAAGCAGGTTTTCTTTTTTCTGTGCTTTTTTTTTTGGTTCATGTCCCAGGCAGTCCCAGCAGCAGTGACAGCCCTGCACTGCAGTTTTCAGCACTTCTGGTTCGTTCACTCTGCCATCCAAGGTGCGACTGCAGCACAGCTAAACCACACTCTTCTCTCCTTCTGAGACTACACTCAGTTTTAGGTTTGGTGGTTGTTGTCACCCGTAGTAATGGGAGCATGGGACACACAAGGATATATTCACAGCCCCCAGGTGAACTATAGCCCTGGACCTGGGATCTGTTGGGACACAGAGCCATGCTCATCTACCTGTACTAACACCTCTGAGAGTTTTATCAGTGCTCTCAGAGGCACAGTACACTTGTGCAGCTCATACTAAAGTCCAGCACGCTTCATTTCCACTATTACTGTTAACTGTCCCAGTCAGTCAAATCAGCACTACTTCAGCTGAGGCTGGAGGGTTACTGTTATGTTGTCCTACACCCCGGTGCCCTGAACTGCTGTCTGCTGCTTGGAAGAATGATTTAAAAGGCAGGATCATGGCAGGAATCATCTCCAGTCACCTGCTGTAGCAAATTTTGTGTTATAATATCTTTTAGTTCTAGATAAATATTGAGTGGAGTAAAAACTTCCGGCAAACAAGAAACAGGATGGGAACAGAGGGAGAAACAGATTTAAGTTGAATGAAACTGTGTAAAGTGACCTGCAGGGACAAGTGGGAGTTGAGCAAACATCTGAAGAGACCAAGAAAGTAGGTAGGAGGAGATGAGCCATGCCATCAACCGGGAGCTGCAGTGAGTCATGGAGAAGAGGCTGGACCTAGGTGATACCAAGCTTACAAATAATGCTCTGCCTACCCCTTTCTTGCAAGAAAATGTGCATCACTGAGCAAGGTCCTCAGGAAGGAAAAAAAAAAAAGGAGGGGGCATTTTGGACAACTACTTAAGAAGAAAAATCTCCATTTCTTACAGTGTTTGTGATTTCAGGACTTTGTAGCATAGTGAGCGGACTTTCAGAACAGTTTCTTTTCTTGTTGTTGAGTTCACTGACCACCGAAGAGGCAATGCTCCTTGATGGTGAGAAAATTCAAAGGTGGGAAAATTAGATGCTCTCTGATCCGCTTTATTGCTAACAGTGACTAGGTTTCAGTTTATGTAAGAGCTCTGACCAAAGCTATCGTAGGATATGTGCTGAACAGTGAAAGCAGCAACTGGCAGAGCAAACAGAGGCAATGACTGCAGCAGTAACAAAACAAACTTGTAAGCTGAAAAGTATAAGAGGTGCTGAGCTGCAAACCGTGGATGGTTCAAGGGCTGTGTAGTTCGTGAACCACACTTGAGTGTGCTCTGTGCAATTTGAATGCTCACTGCACACAGACTGGTGAAAGGAAGAAGATAACTTGTCTGCAATATTTTATTACAGGCATTTGCAGTCACCAGCTCTGTTGCTACTGGCATGGCTTAGACAATTTAATTTACCAATCAATTCTTGATTTACACACAAGTGACTTTAAAATACGTTGAAATAAAAACTCTGCACCATCACATTTGAGTCAATGTTCTTTGAAAACCAAAATGTCTGAAATATATAAAAACTATTAAGCTTTCACATTAAAAAAATTAAAGGGGCTGAATTTTCTTAATGCTTTAGTGATAACCTAGAGCCAGCTTAGCATGAAGTATGATGTGCTGAGAAATAGGCAGTAGGTAGTGAGCTATAATCATACTTCTTCGAATTCATGACTTTGAGGTTTGTATAATTTACAGAGCCCTTTAGAAGGGTGGCAGGATCATAAATGCCTGTAACTCCTTTTGGATTTCTCTCATGTGTGACCATCCTACTGTTCATGTGAACTGCACAACTTCTGTTATTCAACTCTTCCAGGAGTAACCTCATTGAACAGTGCACAGAATCACTGCTCATTGTCTGGTCTGTAGTAATGTTTATAGTGGGATAAAAAGGACCTTCGTGTCACATGCAGTTATATCGCCTCTTAGAGCATGATTTCTTCATACACGCATTTGCAAAGCTCTGACAGGCATCGAGAAATCTAGCTTTCATCCTGAACTTGCCCAACTGTCACTGTCAGCAAAACCACACCTGAGAAGATGTGTGCGAGAGAACATATACAATCCTCATGCAGCAGGCTTTTTTCTAGAAGGTCACATGGTATTTGAGAGGAATATTTTGACAAAGCAGTAGATGGCTGACTTACATGACATGCTAGGACACCACGGCTACACAAATGCCATTTCAGCTACGCAGAGCAAAATGCAGATTTTGACCACCTCACTTTGGTTTTGCCCATCTTTAGAAGAAGGAGGAGGAAGAGGAGGTTGTGTCCTAGAATGAAAAAGGAGCTTCAAACTTCTTGAAGCCACTGAGCGCTTCAGGGAGACACTGCTGTGCTACAAAGACCCTCATGTTCACAAGAAATTCTCATGACTCAACATCTCCAAATTGCTGCCCCCTGTTCAACAAGACCATGTTTCAGATACATGTCAGAGCAAAGGGCCTTAACTCTGAAGGTTCCTTACAAATTTGATCAAAGGAGCTCGTTTTAGGTTTCTCTTAGCTGTAACTGCCATTTAGACAAGAGGGTCAGTTTAAGGAGCTGTTCTGTTTTTAAGGCCTTCCAAGAGCTGTATTGGAACCCAGCAATGAATGGCAACTAAACCTTTTCCCTCGTCATCTCCCCAGAGCTCTTTCTTGCAGTAGGCCGTGTGAAGAGATAAGCAAATCATCACTCCTCTTTTCTGTGTGTTTCTGTTTTAAAAGTATTAAGTCTTTGTGCTGCCATGTAACTCGGAGATGCTGGCTGAACCAAGGACCATTTTCAATGCTTCACCTGTACAGAGTAGTCTACAGATAGAGAAGTGTCTGTGTATCTGTATAATTGGTCTTACTGCCAAAAAGTCCTACAGGTGTAGGTGGTTGAAACTTTAAGTAGCACTAAGTGCATGGCAAATGACTTTGCGCACACATATTTAATGAGGTTTGTAACTGCTGGGTCACTTGCCCTTTGAGATATTGTTTTCTCATGGTATGAATCCTATGTGTGTCCTGTAACATGGAAACTGTCCAGATGGACATGCACAAAATATATTCCAAGACATAATGCAGATCCATGAGTGGCTGCAAAATAAATGTTTTTCAGCTCTACCCAATATTCTTAATGACTCAGTGGGGAACAAGTAACAAAGTGCATTCACGGACGGAGGCCATCCTTCATGATAGGGAAAGTGTTGCTTTCTATAGGGAAATAAAGATTTTTAGGCTGCATACACACAATCTATAGTACTGAAGCAGTTCTAATTGAATTCAAAATAAATTGTATGCTTAGTTTTGACTCTCAGCTCGTAAATAGCAATGATGATTTTATTTGTATTCTGATATAGATTTAGATTATTATTCTAATACAGATTTAGATTATTATTCTGATTTAGAGACCAACAATAAAAATGTAAAGATGAACAGAGTCAAATACTCTGAAGGTTGGATAAAAACAAGAAACACAGAAAACTAGCCCAAAGCAATGCAAGGAGAGTGGTGAAAGACAGAACAATGATATTTAAGAGGATGACTTGGAAAGCAATAGCATAGTTCAACCTACAGGAAAATTTGATTGTCCTAGTTGAAAAGACAGAGCAAGTTTTCACATAAGTCCAAACGGGCCTTCAGTCCTACGCCTTCTATGAATTCCTAGACAGCCTCTTGCTAAAAGAGGTGCATGACTGGCCTGACTTGTTTCTGTCCAAATGCACACAGCAGCTGGCCCTGGTACCCCGCTCTGTCACTTTCTTGCAGCCTTGCAAACAGGGCCAGGCAGAGCCATGAGGGGAAGCACCTTGTTTCTCAACCCAGATCAGCAGTGCTACCTTGACAAATCTGAGCCTCAGCAGTTCCACTTCATTTAAGACCCCTCGTGAGCCTTTAGGAAGAGCAAAATCTTCCTGGCTTATCCCTATCCTTATTGTACCAATGTCACCAAGGGTAACGGGCACAAAAGGCAGGCTCCTGATTACGTTTGAAAGCAGGGGCTGAAAAATCTAGTCTAGTATACTTCAGTTGATGTTAGTCTTTGTTCTGGAGCCCCTAGATATCTGACAAGCTGGTAGGGGGAATGGGGTGGTAAAGAGGGCTAATGGAAAGTCCGATCGTTCTCTTCACTTCCATTTTCCTGCTTGTAAAAGGCAAAGAAGTACTCTCGCCCTGCAGCTGGAACTGCTGTAGTAGGTGCTGGAAACCCCTTGCTAAAATGACATTCCCAGCTGTGGCGTCTCCTGAAGCATGTTTTCACGTGTCCTGTTTTATTTCTTCACAAGATGCCACCACTTTGTGTCTCGTTTTTATATCAAACGATCTTTGTCAAAGACTTTCACTACTGGAGGAAGCAAGAACAGGAAGGCTCTAGGAGATACACAGACCTTCCCAATCCCATAAGGAAGGTTGGGCCAAATTCAAGAGTCTTGGCTTTTCCATGAGGAAGGTTAATTAGCCCTTTGTATAATGCAAAGGGTAGCTCTGGCAATACACGGGCAGGAGAGGGAAGAAAATGAGTCATAGATAGAGAAGATTGACATGAGTTTCTCTGGGCAAAATTTAGCTGACCTATACTGTTTGGTAACAAAACAACCTTCCCCCTCCTCCCTTCTCTCCTTTTCAATCTACAAGAGAAATTACAACATAAAAGTAATGAAAAAAATTTTCTGATAAATTAAAAAGACATGAAAATATAGGACTAAACAGGTAGTGTGCTAACAAATGTCAGTTTACAGGAGTAAAGCTGTCTTGTCTACTGCATATGATGCAAAAAATTCTGAATGACAAGTAACTTCCAACAACATGAACATTTTTTTTTTCTCCCCCTTGGGAAAGCTGCTAATACGGAGTTTTACAGTAACCATGGACTTCAACTTGTTTTCCTTTAACTGTGTTATGCTTACCAATCTGACAAAGCCTTAGCAGATTCAGTTACTAATACTGACGGGTTTCACATGCTGTGAGCTTCTGGAGGGTTTTCTTTACAAACCAAGACTGGATATCATCTAAATGTAAAAGAAAATACCTCCGAGAGAGATGTCCCATTAATTCCAGCACACAGTGCACTGGGAGCCATTTGAGAGAAACAATGCTAACCTAGTCAGTTTTGCTTAATATACTTCGCTTTGAAGAACATTTGTTCTCCTCTAAAAGCTTTGGTTTTTTTAATGCAGTGGTCCACCGTGGAAAACAACTCTCATTGTAACCTAGAAACATGCAGCAAATAAGCAACAAGAGCTACACGTTACTTGGATTCAAAGAACGTGGAAGGTTTCAGTTACAGTTTCAATAGTAAAATTCTAACAAATGCTTTGCTGGTAATACAATGTGGAGAGGACTCCTCTACTGTGGCTTTGCATTCTCATCTCCATCCCTTGAAGAGCTCAGCATTGCACAGTAAAACCATATTGCACAGTAAAAAGAGTTTACCAAGATTTTAATCTTAAGGTTCCTATAGCACTGAACTACTAATTATCATGGGACTCAGAGCAGACAGTTCTGATTAAACTGTCAGCCCAGATTTGCAGACCGTCCCATCTCCTTATTCATCATCTCTATATACACAACATCGGGAAAGCATCTCAAGATATAAATAGGCATGGATATGGTTGCATGCTGAATTCTAAAGAACTGAATGAATCCATTACTTCATCCTTGGAGGACTCCGATTTTTCCCAGAACTACGACTCTCTTTTGAGTGTTATCTACTTCATTATGCATAGATTAATTACATTATGTATTGGTTTGCACAGACCACACAGAAGCTGAAACCAGTTAACTATTTTGCAGAGACAAATGGAATCAGAAAGAGAATCAAGAAAGCAACGTATTCCCCTATCTGAAAGGCAATGTTATTTACACTTTTTTACATTCATGAGAAGAACTAAACACTCACATGATACTCCCATCACTCATACCTAGAGAGTTGTCTGCTACAAGTTTGCATTAATCGGAGCCATACCTGGCATACACCTGCAGCATGGATTCATAGCACAACACTACTAAACTATTTAAGGTTTTCCAAATCCACTTAGAATTCATACCCTTATACCTTGGCTATGAGCCACTGAACTGGAGACTAGTTAACTACAACTTTCACGATGGCAGAAGGCATTCTCATTAACAGCAGAATCAGAAAAATCAACAAAATCTGTTATCTCTCTACTAATGGCATCTCTTTTGCAGAAAGCTATTAGTTACATTTTCTATTCTTACCATGACTATTTTCTTCAGCACTAGAAATTAGGGCATTGGCTTACAGAGGTATGCCCTGATTGCCAAAATTAAGGGCAATTATGCAATGGAAAGAGGAAGTATAACAGGTCAGAGACTGTACATCTGCTTGAAATGCAGGTGGTGAAAGTATTGCCATCACTGAGTTAAAAACATGGACTGAGGTCTAAAGCTTTAAAGCATCTGACAGTTTTGTTGTCAGATACAGACACAGGTTACAGCCACAGCCATTAGGATTCTCTCTGAAGCACTGTCAAAGTTCAAAGGATTTTCTCCCCCCATTCACCCTGCCTTTTTTTTTTCCCCCTTTCTTTTGAGAGCACTGAGCAAGTTACAAAATTCCATCTTCTCAGGGGAACACTTACCACCCATTCCAGAGTAATGAAGAGCTAGAAGCTGGCAATCTTTCATGGGCAATGTGCCAGACTGTATTTCTTGTTCCTAATTTAGTGCTTAAGCATGCGGGTAGACAACACTGAGAAGCTGGGAGCCACTGCCTCTCACAGATGCTTCTATCAAGATGCTGCGGATCCCAAGTCCCAGCCTTGTGCTGACCCTGTCAGACTTGCAGAAATTCCCTGATGTCTGCAAACCACTGTGAGCCCCTTAGAAGGAAAGTTTTATAAATGTGAAGAATACTGCTTTTTATTTTCCCACCTGACTCACTCAATTCTGCATCATTTGACATTTTAACATATTGCCATATTAACCACCAAAAGTCTGATCTGTGAGCATGACTTCAAACTTATATTTACAAGAGTAGAGATGCAGTGGCATATGGACCACCAGCTGGTGAGAAGCAGGAAT
>NW_010411182.1:102727-117541 GCF_000710305.1 Buceros rhinoceros silvestris | reverse complement strand
AAAAAAAAAAAAAAAAGAGAGAGAAAAAAAAAAATCTTCCACACAGTCAAAAAGTTAGAGAGAAAAGCTTGGTTTCTTAGAACTGGAGTTGTTTGAAAGAACAGCTGCAACAAGGCCAGTACCCAGAAAGTGCTAAATCTGGAAGCATTCAATAAACTAGAAGCTATGTTGTTTGTTACAAGCGGTATGTGCAAACAAGCTGTTTCCTACGAAGGCTGTAAGAAATAGTACCTCAAAGTGAGTGATGTGAGATAGAAAAAAAAAGTGACCACAGTCTGTTCCTCTTAAACAGGAGCAATAAAAACCACTTTGAGAGCAAGGGTAACACTGGGTGAAGTGTCTTTTTATTGAGGTCGTGACCACCTACACTCAAATGCATCAGTTCTCAGCCTTTTTACTCGCTTCTCCCTAGCCTTGTGCCTTTTCCTCACGTGTTTGCCACCCCTTCACCTTCCTGAAGGCATTCTCCTCATGCTTCATCAACAGCTTCACCTCTTCCCCTCCCCAAATGGTGACAGGTCTGCAGAATGTCAGCTCCAGGCATTTTCCCCACAGGCAGCTTTTGGGAGATGAATCGCTTATTTAAGCTACCAAAGCTCGAGTCATTCCAGGAAATAGTTCGTTTTTAATCATCCTTGTTTCTACCCTCAGACTGTTGTTTTTCACCACTGTATCTCCACAAAGAGTTGAAAACTCTCTTCCTAATTTCATGCTACTTCAACAAAGATTAATTTTCATGGAACTTCAGAGACTGGATTGGCATTGAGGAGAGTAGTGAACCACATTTCATCAACCTTTCGCTTTACCTATTTCTCTAGAAGCCCAGGAGAGGAGAAACACAGGTTTCAGAGGACAGTTCTGTGGTCTCAGTCTGCAGCAATGCTGACTGCTGCTCTCCTCTTACCTGCACTCCCTTGCCGGCTCTGCTTGTTTAGAAGTGGTTCCTGTGGCTTCCTCAGACAGACACAAGACGAGGGAATCTCCTGCAGCTCTACTGATGCAGCCGCAACACTGTCTTTCAATAACTGGTATCTTCCTGGAGAAAGTAGTAGGCAGAAAAAAAGGAAAAAAAAGATATTTTGCAAGGGGAAAGATCTGTAGATGAACATCTTTTTTGTGATGGGGGAGGAAGATACAGAAGAAAAGGCCTGTTCCTTCTAAAAAAATAATATTGTCTGAGTTCTATTAAATAACAATATAACTAATTGCCAAGATAATTATCTTCATGCTGGAGCACCAAACAGCTGAAATACAAAAGCTGCTGAGAGCACTTACTATAGTAAATTACTGAAATGCTTCTCATGGTTTATTCTGCTGAATTAGGGTAATACAAGAAGTGTGACATTACTTCTCTATTGAATCTTCCACATGTGATTATTTATTATTAGATTTATAAGTATGAATCAGACAGGAAGGTCAAGCTACTAATGATTCTGGAGCTTCGTCAGCTGTACAGCATTATCTGCACTGTAAAGGTAGATACATTATTTACCTGCATAATGAGAGTGATGTGAGTAAGCATTAAAGTACTTGAATATCAGTCACATAAAAACCCCCTCTAGATCAGTATGGAAGGCTTTAAAATTGTAAATGTTGCATTGGAGTTCTAACAAAGTGAATATAAAGCTGCCTTTTTTTGCCTACTTTTGCTTGAACAAAGAGCAGAAGCATAGCAAAGAGAGAGAAATCCGAAATCGTTACTTTCTGCCTCTGCTCTGTGTAGGTTTGTTTGGCCAACAAAGGAACATTTGCATTTCCAGATGTCAACCACGTCTCACAAACCTTTCATGGCTCCTGCAAGCATTACTGCCTTCTTAAAGGCAAGGCTGTGAATGCTTAAGGGACTCCTCCAAGTTTTTGGGGGGGCTCTGTCAAAAACTAGAGAGTAAATGCAAGTTATTTGCCTTAAGACAAAGAGGGTGATCAACAGCATTCAGATCAAAATACTTAATATAGTTTCTACAGGTAATGTATTTGATTTATTCTGGTGTTTTTCTGTGCATTAGAAAAGGTCACTAAATAAGGAATAGAGAACATAGTGAGAGATGAAGGCAATTAACTTGACTTCGGTTTTAATAGTGTGTTTTTACCCTCCTCTTCCTGACACCTCTCAGCTCTCAAGAGAGAAGCCGAGACTTCTACTCTACTACTTCAACTCTAACTACCATCCCTATGCCCATGTCAGCTCATGGTAATTGCTGTTGTGCAGCATCACAGTACTGGGGCCTCTGCCCTAACCTTCTCCCCATTCTGTGCAGGCAGCAGCAGGAGAATTTTGTTTTGAATTCTTCTAAAACAGCTATGTCAGAATATTAGAGCTGCCTGCTATCGAGAGGTTTCTTTGCAAATTCACATTAAATGAAAATGTAACTTTTCACTCATTTACGCACTGAAAGAAGTTGTGGTTAAAGGAGGAGATGAATGGTTCAGAAGCTTATCTATTACATTTAAAAGCAAATTATCAGTGACAGGTTCTGATGAAACAGGCAGTAGAAGAAATCAGAAGACAGATTGAGACATCAATCAAAGAGACTTTGAGCCACTTTTCTTCTTGCACAGACCACTAGAGGAGGCGTTTAGAGCGATGTAACAAAGTAAAGAGAGTCTTCTGCCATGTGGGAAACCTTAGTTAGTTTTGCTGCCCAGTCACTGAGGGTAACCCATGCCGTGCACAGGTAGGAAGAGCAGGAGCACAGCAGTGGCTCTCGGCAGAAAGCTACTGATGCCGTGGGGTACTCCTCCTTACAGGTCCTAAAGGCAAAGGTTACTAAGAAGCTCTCTTGGTTTCTTTAAACTTTGTACCCAAGCTGGAAGCATCTTTGCTGGAAAACTCTTGAAACAGACAAGACTTTACCTCAAAACCAGCTAATGATACCGCAAACACGTCAGAAGGGATTCCAGATTCAGATGACTGTATGGATCTGACCTTTAACATTTTCAAGCCTCAGTTTTCCTCCATAAAATGTGGATGACGGAGAGCTCTTTCTGAGCCTAAAAGGACAATGAGAACTAAACATATAGAAAACTACAAGGCTCTTCCATAAAATGGTTATCTTATTCAAATATAGCAGATGCAGGTAGGACATGGGAGTTTATTCTTTAGTACTACACCAGGAGAAGACTCAGATCTGCAGAAAAGTCATTGCATAATGAGTTAAAATTTGTTATTTAATGCTATGTCATTTAAAGCTCATAAGGTATTTCAGTCATCAGATAAATATGCTATTGCAGTACTTCCTGTGTAGTTCTTCACATTTGAATTTTTACACTTGCTTTGACTTGGAAATAAATTGCATTTTACTTTTTTGATCTTTGTATCTTCTGCTCTGATTCTCAGAAGTTCTGCATTATAAACTGCATTCTTGATATGGATCTCCCATATTTAGGTGCTTTGATTGTTCAAAGGACTCTCCAGCTGGGTAGCAAGACTATTTGAGTGCTAATACAGTGATTGTAAAGAATGGGACATCAGTTCCCATTTTAGAACACAAATCTTGGCAAGTTTGAATGGAGTGTATTCAAATGGGAACAAATGGGCATTTTAAGCATGCAATTTAAAACAAAACATTCAGCACTTACATGAATAAACTCAGCAACTGCAGCTCCCCTAGCCCAGTATCTAAGAGCCTGTGGGTGACAGTTCCAAGCTCATAGCCATTGGGCAGCCCACGAGAGTACGCTGCTCCAGGATACAGCAACGGAAACCTTGCATTCCATGTCCCTTTTCTGTAGTTGCAGCTTTCAGCTCTGCTTTCTAAGGCACTCACCTTCTTTCCTTATCTGTGTCTCCCAGACACCCCTAACTTCTTGTGGCTTCCAAGAGGGAAACTGTCCTAGCTCTGCATCCATTCAAGCATCAGGCTTGGGTACATTGTCAATATGTATATGTGCTTATACATACATCCATTTCTAACTGCCGCTGGAGTCTAAAACACACTTTAAAAAGTTCTTCCTAAAAATAATGCTAAAGCGGAGCTGCCTGAGCTCTGCAGTGCTAACAGTAAACCTTATCTTTCCACTGAGAATGAAAAAAAAATTAAAGAAAAAAAAAAATCTATGTGGGGTTGAAGGAAGTGATTTGCAGATCAGGCTGCTTTTCCTCACAAGCGAGCACCTTGTCTGCTTGTGGCATTTTGCTCTAGTGGAGAAGGTGTCATGCATCCAATTAAAAAGATATCGAAGGAGACAAGGTTGGAATGAGAATGAATAAATGCCGCAGCTGCACTGGGAAGAGTTGGCTAAAAATCATGCAACTGGGAGAAATGCTGTCTTCTTGACCATTCCTGCAGTCACGCGAGTGATGATACTAAAGGATAAGAACAAAACTGGATTGTCTACTACATGCTACAGATCTATCTTCTCTTTAATACAATGTATTTATTCTGAGCTCAGTGAAGAAATTTTACATTAACTGCAGACGTAGGGATGTCCAGCCTTTCATTATGCAGCAGCTCTTAAATCACTGAAAAGAAAAGCATACAGAGATTTTTTTTTTCTGATTCCCATTCCAGTAGTGCACCCATCAAGGTCAGCACAGTCAGATCATGGCAACCACCTCTGACACACAATGGGAGGACAACCTGCCCTGGTGTCCCATGATAGGAAAGTTGCCATCCTTCCCTTAGTAGGGAAAAAGAGCTGTAAGCCTGGCAGAAATTAGACTGTCAGAGGAGAAAGCAAGAAGCAAGCTAAAGACCAGATAAGCTTTTCTGGAAGGTTGAATCTTCTCAATCAGTCATAGTCTGATCATGTCCAGTTGGAGAGGGTCCAGAGGAGGGCCACAAAAATGATCAGAGGGATGAAACACCTCTCCCATGAGGACAAGCTGAGAGAGTTGGGGTTCAGCCAGGAGAAGAGAAGGCTCTGGGGAGAACTTACTGTGGCCTTTCAAGACTTAAAGTGGGCCGATAAGAAAGATGGAGACAGACTTTTCAGCAGGGCCTGTTGTGACAGGACAAGGGGTGATGGGTTTAAACTAAAATAGGGAGATTCAGACTAGAGAGAAGGAAGGAATTTTTTACACTGAGGGTGGTGAGACCCTGGCCCAGGATGCCCAGAGAGGCGGTAGAAGGCCCATGTTGTGACAAGGCAAGGGGTGATAGTTTTAAACTCAAAGAGGGGAAATATAGACTAGAGATAAGGAATAAATTTTTTACCATGAGTGTTGGTGAAACATTGGCACAGGTTACGCAGAGAGATGGTAGATCCTCCTTCCCTAGAAACACTCAAGGCTGGGCTGGATGGGACTCTGGGCAACCTGATCTAGTTAAACATGTCCCTGCTCATTGGAGGGTGGGTTGGACTAGATGATCTTTGCAGGTCTCTTCCAACCCAAACTATTTTATGATTTTATGTCTCCATTCAAGTCTAAGCAAGAATTAGTCTGAAAAACCTTTCCACTAGAAATTGCAAGGCAGTCCTGAAAGTCCAAAATTTTCTAACATATTCAATGCTTTGTTATCAAATCCTCTCCTCCCTTCACCAGTTTTCACTAATGATGTCCCTAACAGTTACTGGAAAATTTTGTGGGATGACTGGTTTTGGTTTGGTTTTCTTTAAATAGAATATTTTTTCTGGTGTGCAGTTAGGTCAGATCTAATTCTGTCTTTGGCAACAGCCTGCGACTAGACCATAGAGGAGAGGAATGGTGATGTAGACTGCTTAGAGAGGTTTTGAAATCTCCATCCTCGAAGATATTCAAACTTTGACTGGAGAAGGCCATAAGCATCCTGATCTGACTGAATCTGCTTTGAACAAGAGGTTGAACCATCTGACCTCCAGAAGCACCTTCCAGACCTCCCACTGGAGAGAACTGTACTTTGAAGGGCAGCTTCTGTATCAACCACACGTTTATTTCATTTTAGTAGTTTTTCTTTTACATGGTTCAGTTTAAGGACTTCAGTATTTACTTTTTTCACCCTGTGAAAGACGCCATCAAGCAGAGTAGTTTCTGATAAATATCAAGCTCAATCAGTTATAATTATGTGGTTTTGCAACTCTATTTCATTTAAAGCAAAGCATTTACCAAAAGGAGACAAAGTGTTTCTATCCAGAAATGACTGTAGCAAGTTCCCTATTTTCCTTTAGAAATTTTAGGTTGTGGGCAGAGGTAAGCAGACATGAACACAAACAGTTCTCACATGTAGATATATACATCATGTTTGTAGTTGTAGCCATGGTCAGTTAGGTGACTGATGCCACGTCTGCACATAACCCGTGTTGGAATTCTGTATATCCTTATGCTCATGCATGAAATATGGTGGGCTGTTTTACCTGATGAAGTTCCACCTCATCATTGTAAAGATGAAGAGCCAAAAGTCCGACACTGGCAACGTAACTAGAGCCCTATTGAAGCCAATACAGTGTAAGAATATAGCTGAGAGCCAGAGTAAAAACCTGCTAAGTGAATACCAAAACACATGTAGATAAGTTCAAATCACGTGAGATATCAGAATATGGGCTGCTTAACAAAAGCAATTATACAAAGTTATTAGACAATCGAATGCAGTTTGTTTGGATGCATTCTGGCAGGACTCCTAATACTTCCATTCCTCTCCTCACTGAGCACCACAGTAACTGAAGAGATCTGCAGGGAGAGTGGACCACTTTTTGGACAGTGGTTTGCTGGCCAAAACAAGCACCCAGTTGTTGTTCAGAGTAGAGTCAAAGCAAAAAGCAATGTGAAGGTCAGATGAATACTTTGGGCAGCACCCTCTCGGAGCAGGACGTCTCAACGAAGGAAGAACTTGTCTGGCTCCAAGAGAGTGTTCATAAGTGGGATGAATTGACTGAAGGAAATGAATGGTCTCAGAAAGCTCAGAAACATCTTTTCCAGAACTGGGGGAAATCAAAGGGAGGGGTACAAATGCATGTAAATGTCATTTTCATGGAATCATTTAAGTTTGAAAAGACCCTTAAGATCAAGTCGAACCATAAACCTAATACTGTCAAGTTCTCCACTAAACCATGTCCTTAAGTGCCACATCTCCATGTATTTTAAACACCTACAGCGATGGTGGCTCAGCCACTTCCCTAGGTGGTCTGTTCCAGTGCTTGATGACACTTTTGTCCATCTTACGCTAACTAATAAAAGGGTAATAAAGTTAGAAATATTTAGAGAAATCTTTATGAATCTTTTCTTGATCCAATACCTATCCCCCAAAGAAAAATGTCAAGAGAGTGCCCCTACAACTTTTCCCAGTTGTGGGAAAGAAGGTGCTTAAGATAACTAGATGGAGTATAGGGGTTAGCGTTTGTTGAGGATAATGGGATATATTATCTGACCATATCTGAGGACTGCTTTCTCATCTGGGGACTAGATCTGAGCAGTTTTAGAGAAAATATCAAGAAAGAAGCACAGAACAGATGACAGGAGCAAACTTGGAGCATCAGAGAGAAGGCTTCTCCAGCAACAAAGGTTGGTGAGCACTCTACTCTCTGTCCCTCTATGGCAAACAAGGACGGGAAATAGGTCACAACAGTAAATGCCCAAGAAGCTTCCAGAAGTCTCTCGCTCCTACTCACCACAGTCCATCACAAGAGCCTTCCTGTTTCAACCATGACACCACCATCTCTCCCAGTCTGTTCCCAGCATGCTTCCCAGTCCCTAAGCATACTTACTCAGGATGCACTTACATGGGAGAGAAAAACCCCTCCATTTGAGAGCCACTGCCTAGGGGAAAGTGTTTTACCAGCTGCCAGAAAAGCACTGCTGCTGTGCAGCCAGGCTCCACATTTCCCATGAACATGCATAAGTCCTTTCCCAGAAACTAAATGGAACAGACTTGTGGAAGTCTCTTGTATAAAACACATCAGTATGCACATCTCAGCCCATTACACACCACTAAATACTCGCTGAAATGGCAGCTTGTACTGAATTGTACAGAATGATTTTTATTGAACATAATTACTCAACAGGAAGCACAGAGCATAACTAATCTTAGCATGGAACTTCATTTTAACATAGTTAATCTAATACTTCAGAATAATGTGGTTATTCGATTAATTTTTGCTCTTTCATTTATGAATATGGATAGTCTGTATTTCCTCCAGTTAGTTACATAAACATCAAACGCTTCTAAACACTATACCTGAAAGTGTCTAAATGTTGCAGTAATAGGTATGCTGCAAATACATAGATTAGCTACAGCTCAGAGATAGGGAGAAAATTAATTTATGTGAGGCACGGAGTTGTATAATTTTTTTTTCCTGGTACGAAAGAGTGGCATTCTTCATATTAACACAGACATGTTTTTCTAATCATCTCTGCTAGCACTGCTAAGGCACTACCATTACTACTGTTACACATATGACAGTCATGTTTTACAACAGGGATGTGAATGCTGTGGTTCTAGGCACAGTTTATAAGTGCATGATGCTGCAAAATAAAAAAAAAACCCAAAACAAAACAACCAAAAAAATCACAACTCAATAAAAATCCAGCTACCAGTCTGAATGTACCTACCCAGAACAGATTATTACTTGTAGTACAGGATGTTTCTTCAGGTTCAAGAATCCCTCAGAGCCATTTGCTTTTATTCCATTACCCTCATGTGCAGGCAAGAATTGTGCCAAAGCAGGGCTATAAAGCAGCCTGCACAAAGTGGAAAATGATTAAACATGCTGAAATGGATGCACTGCCCAATCAATAGGTCTTCCAGTATAGTGTAATCAGCCTGTCCATCGCTGCACCTTCTTACCCTCTTTTCACTAGAAATTTTTCATATGAGTTTCAGTTTGTAAGCACTATTTGGAAAGCCAGAGGCTTCAACCTCTTCCTAAAAATATCTTACAGTAACCCATGCTCATTTAGTATTGTGAAGAAATCTTAAAAATCCCTGCTCAAGATCCCATAACTGCAGCCAGCACATTTCAGGCAGCTTTGGAGGAAGCAAAACTTCCATTTGAATTTTATTTAATGAAGATTCTTGTTCATACTGTGACCTCATCAAAACTCTGTTTCCCCAACATGCAAAGCTGAGCAACATTTTCAGTCTGTGAACACCCCACAGGTGGATTCAGCCTACAAGAGGAAAGAAGGTTACTTGGTTGTAGCACTATAAAAACACCTGCCAGAGGACCAGGTGTGTCATTAAAAACAAGCCATAATGAAGATCAGAGAGGAGTCAGGGGGGAAAAAAAAATATCACAGGCACTGATGGGAAGGAGAGTTGTGTAACTGAGTCCAGCAGTCAATGGGACTGCTCAGAGCAAACAAGCACAGCCATCCTCTGACAGAATTTTGAACTTGCCCCAGGGGACCTTACTTGACCAGTGAAGGCAGAGAACTTAACACTAACAAAGAAGGTCATGACACCAAAAATATGAGATTATTTTGTGCAGGTCATGAGAATACATAAGATCAAAGCTTTTCCTTAAGACTGGAAGGGATTAAATCACACAGAAAGTATCTGCAAGGTAGGAAAAAAAAACCCTCAGTCTCCTTATCAGCTCCCCAGACAAGACGTATTACTTGAACAGAAAATAGTTATAGCCTGTGCTACAAACAACACAGAAAAATGCAAATCTTCAATTGATTTGACATTTGCAACTATGCATTTCTGCCATAGAGCTGGCTTCTCCCTTGGAAGTGCCTTAGCTTAAGCCAAGGGATGGAATCTTCTCTTCTGGGGGATCAGGCAGCCTCATTGTGCAGGGAGCGTGTTACTGTTTAAGACAAGTGATTCTGATTACACCCTTTTAATTTCACTGCCACCTCCTCAGGCTCGCCTGCAAAACATGGCAAAACCATGGGCAGCTGGGAAAAGGGGCACTGAAGAGAGTTCAGGGACAGGAAGATCTTAGCTCCCAGCCTGTCTCTGACTCTGGGCCTCTTTGGCTCAGTGCTCTCATCTTTATGGGCGAGATGATGCATTTAAAAAACTCATTGCCTTGTTACTGTGGTGATAAAGGCACTCTGAAGTTGGGAACAGTAAACAAATGTTTACACTGTTCGTTTGGAGAACACAGGGAGCAGGTGCCAACAGCAGCCCTCCTTAAAAAGATTACCACAATAACTACCAAAATCTTTATTGCTTTAGTGACAATGGCAAATATCCAGAGTTCAAACAGAAGAGAACAGTCTGCTCTAGCAGAAATGTAGAAACAGAGCAGACAAGTCATGCTATTCTTGGTCAGCCCCTTCCTCCCAGCACACTGTCCTGACCTGCTCAGTCCCCTCTAACCTCACCCCATGAGGTGTTAAGGTGCTCTTGCAGGTTGTCCTTACATTTCCCTCAGTTAGATTACTATGACTCCTTTTTCACAGAGCCAAATCTCACGTATCAGTGGCTATAACACACTTAAGCCAACACTAGCAGAAGGACAAAGGAGAAGAAAAGGTCAGTCTACAAATTCACCAAACACCTCAACCACCTGGAGATTCATTGTTAAATCTCATTTATTCCCAAGTAATTTTTTTTTTACTGTCTCCTCCCCTCCCCCCTGGCCCCAGTCTTGTTCTTTATAAGTAGACAAGAAGTACAAACAAGCAGAAGAGGAGATAAACACTTTAAGCTACTGGGCAGCACAGGTATAAAAACAAATGAGCATGAGCTGAGCAGGAATACATTTAGTCTTGTATTAGAAAGACTGTAACCATAAAAACGGGGCTAAAGACTAAAATTATATTAATTTTAATAAAAATCCTGATCAGTTGATTAAATGGATTATAGAACACAAGAGTAGGGAGCACATCCCTGTGGTCCAAAGTTACTTATTTCAGTCCTGCATTATGGTAAAATCTGTGACACCTTCTTTAACTGTTTCTCTGTGCCTTGTTTTCTGTTTAGATTGTGAGATTTGATTCGGTGAGAAGCTGAAGGAAGAAAAACAGGAGTATAAAGTGCAGTGGCCAAACAGCATTGGATGACAGATAATCTAGCACAGAGGGAGATAAACTGTCTCGCCCAAAGTCTGTTCATACTACACAATTTACACAATAAAAGGCAGATCTAATATTCCTTCAAGCATGATATTTCTTCACCCCTAGAAAAAAAAAAAAGGGAGAGGTAGATTAAGATAATAAAGCAGTTAGTTACCTATAGCATTGGCAGCAATAGCCGAGTAATTCACTACTGAGTGTCCGTTACATGCTTATTGCTGTGCCTCATTGCTGTAAAACAGCAGGTCGGAAGGTGCTCATAATTTAGGATCCTAATATTTGCCTTCCTTGCATTAATTCTGGAATTTCAAATCTTTGTGTTTACCAAGATGGTAGAGATTGGAAAAATGAAGCACTCTTCTTGCATTCTGCAAATACTGCCTGTGACATTGCATCTGGTTTGTGAAGTACAAGAACGAAGCATTCTCTGCTATATTATCATTCAGAAACAGCCATAATTTGCCCCTGAGTGATTGTAAAATACTCCTGTGGTTGAAAAATAGGTAAACACACCATACTGCATTTATTCTTAACAGCAGCAACGTACTCACTCACTGGCCAACATGCCAGCACTAATTCGGCCCAAAGACTGTGTTTGCAGCCTCTTCTTTGCAGTGGATATCTGAAAGTGTTTCATGTAGCTCATTTAGCATTTCCATACACCCAAAGTACACACACCCTTCAGGGCTACAGGAGAGAAACACCAACACTGCGTCTATGTTAAACACACAGGTTTCCTCGCCAGCCGTCTAATACAAATATAGCTTCCATGAAGAGTGAAAAAAGCACATAAATTGGAGGAAAAAAAGTTCAGAGTACGCTACTTGATGAAAGCCTTCATGTCTGACTTTACCACAAGAGAAGCATTGTCAATTTGCCATGAACACTTCAGTATCAAAAGCACAGATTTTACCCAAGGTTCTGTACGTTGTCCTAACCTTAAGCACTCAAATTCTAGCACAACTTTACATCTAAATTAGCATACTGGAGTATTTCACACCAATGATGCTGCATTGTACAGTTATCGTTCCAAGACTGCAGATACTTAAAATAGCTCTTCCTCAGACTTTTCTCAGTACTCCCAGTCGCACTAAATAAATGAGTTGAGGAAGAAAATCTAAACCCATAACATAATCCCTGTTTTAAGACAGCATGAAATATCATTAACCAGAAGTTCACCTGGTACAGGTTACTGTAGGTTCAGTAACTTCAGTCCTGTGAGTTGAGGGTTCGGCCTAAAGTTTCTCTGCAAGGGACCTTGGGTTTAGATTTTACTGGTTGTGTCATACCCCATAAGGGTAGAGGGCTCTGCTTTAGGAGGGTGGGAGTGACTGATGGAGCTCACTCTAGGTTGCTCCTTTCCCAGATTGCAGAGGGCAGGTGAGGCTACAGCTGCCCCAGGCAAGAAACACCTCAGCTGTGGTGTATGAAAAGGCACAAATATCAAGCAAATTGTTGGAGAAAAGAGTGTGTACTCTTTTTCTGTCTCCATATCTTGTCTCCCATCCTTTAACCATTCTGTTTCAGCCTGGGCTCTCCGAATAGGGATTGATTCCTCAGACCTTTCCCCACCACAGTTCATATGTAAACTGCTAATAGCCTTCTGAGAAGCTGTGTGTCAGGCACCTCTGTCTGCAGCCTTCCCAAATCCTCATGGTATTTCTCAAGAACTCTTCAGACAGTCCTCAGCAAATGCTAGAGGAAGCCAAAGCTGTGAGCGAGCCTTCGTTCCTTGGAGCCAGTCTCCATAGCCCACCCACACCAGCTAACCCGCAAGTCAAATCCTCCCAGCAAAGCACTCCTATGACCTGTTGCTGCTACCAGAGCCATGATTTGGTGGCCACCTGTGCTGCTGGGAGCATACCCCAACATACTTAGTCTGTACTCTACCTCCCTAGCACTTGGAGTGGTTTACCTGCCTGATCCTTATCTGTCCTTAGTGGAGCTACCCATGTGTTTCTACCCTCTGAAGTAGTGGAACTGTATATATAAACTAAAAGCTGTTATATTTCACATTTCTATTTAAATTCAGTTTACAGAGAACAAGTTTTTCAGTATCTATTATTCTGTACTGCAGTAGACACACTAATTTTAGAGTACATAATTTCCATTAACACATAAGAAAGGTTTGTTTCTTTATTAACTTATGTGATGTTTGACATATACTAGTAGGCATTAAAAGAATGAATGGCTATAAAAATCAGGAAAAAAATTTCAGCACCATCTAGGGGGCTCAATAAATGCAGACAAATGCATTTTCTTTGCATCTGCCTTTCTGGTTTCAATTTTATTACTCATTTACCTTGTCAGGCCCAAATGTACAGGAAAGTGTTGGGATACATAGAAGAATGAACTTTGTATTTATAGACATCTAGAAAGACCTCAGCTTATTTTAAACCCTTTTCTGACTTGCACTGTCATCATTCAACCTCATTTGAAGGAGTAAAATAGAAATGGAACATAACTTTAATTGTAATCAAATTGACATCAACTTGGAAAGAATGCCTTCTGCAAATTACTGTCCTCTAAAAAAGTGCAGAGTTGGAAAGAACCAAAGATTGAACATCAGTGAGGTGAAGCTAGACAAACCTATTAATACTTTTACCCTATCCATAGGAGCTAATCAGAGAGCAAGACTTATGTGAAATAAAAGGCTTTTTCCTGTCAGGGTCTTCAGCCCTTACAAATGGAAATACAATTTTTATTTTCCATAACACTTAATGAAGGCTTTAGAAAAGATTGAAATGATCACAAAACTTTCCACAAGGTGTCTAACATTCATTTTTGTTTTAGCAGGCTATTCTCACACTTAACTCTTGTAGTTAACATACCAATTCTTTCTATCTCATGCTGTAAACCATAAATGCGCACAGCTAACTGAACACATCACTAGCTAATGTTAGATTTTCCTTTTTCTCCCTAAGTTTCCCATTTTCTTAGCCTTATGTCGGTCTAATTGTCCAAGAAAAATGGTTTGGTTTAAATGTTTCTGAAATATGTTGAGAAAGAAAAGCAATTAAAAGGGGCCAAATATCAAATCAAATATCAAATATCTGATCATCTACCTGGATCAGTCTTCAGGAGTCAGAAAGTTGCAGCGCATGGCCCTGTCAGGGTACGCATACATAATCTATTAGTAGTCAATCTCCTCAGAGCATTAAGCTTTTGTCGTAAGAGTATGAACTTTGGCCACAGAACTCAAAAGAAATCAGAGAAGATATCCAATCCCATAATCCCACTGGCTTTTCAACATTACCTTCAGCAGGGCAGGAATACATCCTAAAGTATCAAAAAGCGCCTTTAAGACACATCCTGTGAAAAAGAAATAGTAGAGCTTCATTGCTAGAATCCCATGGAACTCTGAAATGTTGTCCAGGTGCAGGCAGAGAACAGGGCTGGGCCCATAGCTTTCCATCCTCTTGCTGTTGAAATAGTTTGGCATGTCTGTATTCCCAGGAGTGCAGGAACTGCCATTCCTGTTGCACTCAAAACGCAAAGCAAGGGAGAAAAGGAGTAGGATTTTGCACTCCCCTTCCATGTTCATTTGAGAGTCCATAGGGAGTAGAGGAACTCCAAGTCTTATCAGAAAAAGGCCAGGAAATGCAGATAGTCAGTATGCTTCAGCCCGCCTGCCAAGATGTCTGGAGCTGTTAAAAGTAGATTACATGAAAACAAGACAGGGACAAGATACTGGGCGTTAGACCATGAAAGGATGTCACTTCTCAGCAAAGAGGTAGTTGCCAGTAGGAAGTTCAGAGATGACGTTGAAATAGGCTTTGCAAAGGAGGAAGAAAGTCAGGAAGAAAAGAATCTGTCAGAGCAAGCAATAAAGACCTTAAGTAGATACTCCTGTGAGTATTCAAGAAGATTGCTCTTCTAAAGGTATAAAACACCTGCCAGGATCAAGCCTAAGCCTTCCAACAACAGTGGAA
>NW_010411182.1:97585-102639 GCF_000710305.1 Buceros rhinoceros silvestris | reverse complement strand
AGCGTAGCTTCTTTCCAAAAGAGAAGAGCTGGGTTGAGACAGTGACTAGCAGCTATATATATATAGTTATATATGTATATAGCTAACAAGATGCACCGTGTAGCTATGCTCAGAGGCAGAGATATAGAGAAAAATACGTCGTAAAAAATTCTGAATTTTAATACTAAGAGCTCAGGTGTTCACGAGTTGCAACAGTGCAGTGGTTAGCAGTGAGTCAGAGTAGTCTCTGGTGTTAGTCAAGGTTGTCAACCTTCCTGCACAATAGCTACTGCTCAGACAGAAGAGAAACTCCAGTCCTTTCTGTGATCTTGTGCAGTGCATACGGCAATACAAGGACATGGGAAAGTTAAACCTCTCTCAATTTTCTGCCCTCAGTTCTCATTATGCAGAGGAAATCACAGGGATATTAGGAATGAGCAAGAGCAATGAAGCTGAGGGGAGGTAGCCCTTCAGCTCCCAAGATTCTCTTACTACAAAGCAAAGAAAACATGTTACAGCGAAAAGAAAACCAAAACTGTTCTGAATCTGAACAATTGAGGATTTACTGTTTTCACACCTGAATTACCTTAAACATGGCAATGAAGTCATTCAAATTATTTAGTGCTTCTTTCTCCCACAAAGATTTCTCCCATCTCATGTTCCCAGGAGTCCCTTGCAGACTGTAACGTTATTAAGTAGTCACCATCTTCTGCAAATACCACCCAGCTGATTGGGATCAGGGAGGACTGCCTACCTTCTAATGAAGTGCTACCCAATCCCTGTCATTTTCATTAGCTTTATTGTGGTGTCTGTTTACCAGGCATGATGATTTCCCCAGTTCAAAAATCAAGTAAAGTGGTTCTTTTATCTGGAGACAACCCTTTAATCTGCCCTGCTTTAATCTAATACCTTCTACACTTGGAGCCAAGAGGCTACAGCTCTGGTCTGGAACTGGCAGGAGCCTGAAGCTCATCTTTTGCAGAGACAAAACCCATTACTCAGCTCCTAAGCAGTAGCACATTTCTGTCAAAGGAGATGACACTTTTTAGCAGGGACTGAGGGAAAATTAGAGGACCCACAGTTATGTGAGAGTGAAAGGAATACAGTCTATTAACAGGCTTACTTGACCTCCTCATCCTTAAAATATTTGGCTACATGGATACTCTTATGTCTCCTTCAGGACTGGCCCAGAGCCTCCATATACATGAGGGACGTATTACAATGCTATCCTTTGGCTGAGATGAGAATTTGATTCTAATTGTTTATGACCAGAAAAGCTTGACGAAGTAGGAACCAGATTTTCATATGTCTTGGCCCCACTATCAGACTGGAAATTCTGCCTCCCTGGCTTCCTGTATGTGTTTTTGTTTTGTTTGAGGGGATCAACAACCAGATCAGACCTTCTGCTTTCCATGTTTGTAATGTAACAAGTTAATGCTGTTACAAACCTGAGGCCCAATTAGCCATCAGTTGCACTTGGAAGCCAAATCCAAAGGACTGTATTAAAATTTCAATTATTTGCACAGCCTTGTCAGCATTAGTGAACTGCACTAAGGTCATGCATACTTGCTCTCCTGGAATCTGAACCAAATCATATTCTGGGCATAAAATATAGGCACTACATTGCCCCAAAAAGAGACGCCTGAGTCCAGAGGAGACTTTTAGACCGCCTGAATAAGGAGCCCTGAGTCCTTAAACAGCTGAAGAAAGAGAGAAATACCATATAGAGAAGGAAACAAGAGCTACAGAACCGTGTGGGGTTTTTTCTTTCCTTGCTTGCTGGCTTCGTGACTGTATTCCTGGTTATCCGGTGCCAGGCTTCAATAGGAGGCATGGAAATCTGTGCCAATAGACATCTAGCAAGGGTATATCCTGAGAAAAATCAGAAATATGACTGAGGTCTCTCAGATTGAAACAAATCGGTGCTCCCTGCTCAAATCACCAGAATTGTGGGATATATACCATCACCACTGGGTTCTTAAAGAAAGAAATCATAGGTACTGACCTCTGTGCTAACTCTTTATTGCTTGTCCCTTTGGGTTAGGTGGATTTAAAGCACTGTGAATGGGTCGAGCTCCTCCATGGACTTGTAGCTCCTGCCTCGCAGAGGAATCACAGCAGTGCTGGGGAGCCCAGCCGCTTGACCCCAGGCAGTTCAGTATCTGTCCGATCTCCCATGGCATGCCAGAATTCCCGATGCAGGTGTTCGTGAGAATGGTTACAGAGAGCTAGTTCTGAATTCATGTCTTGAAAACAGGACCTGTGCTTCAGCCAAGTACTGCTTCGAAGCCTGTCTCACCTTTAACCCCCAATGCCCTCCCTTTGAGAGGTGTATTCCATGTCATTAAATTCTCACCATTATACATTCTGCATTTATATCTCTCTAGTTTTAAAAGTACCCCTTAGTTTGCTGTTATCATAGTTAAACACCGTCTACAGTGAATACAGCAGTCTTGTGCCTGTGACTCACTGATGTACATCTGGATGAAGACTGCGTCTGTTTTCTGCAACACAGCCAGTTCTGGCAAAATAAAGTATGAAGAAGCACATGGCAGGAGTTAGCCAAGCAGTAATAAGACTCACCTGAATATACACATTTTTTAATTGCTAAATGAGACATGTTTCACAACAGCTAATATTTTTTTAAGAGATAATTCATTCCATTCATAATAGATTTAATTGTGCTCTGATTGCTCTCACCTGGCAATTTTGTTTTGCAGCACTATTTTTCCCCCAAAGCACTTTCAAAGCATAGAATGGGCCTTGTGCCAGCTATAGTATATGATTCAAAACCTGAAATAAATGGAATGGAATTTGCAGAGCCAGCTCTAGACATTGACAAAGTATGGAGCTGCTGGCACAGCTGCCTGCTTTGCCTCTGCCAGAGACCTGTCGCTGCTACTGCCAAAGGAAAGGATGCTCTAAGTAGGCTAAAAACTCTTGCTCATCCCTCTTGCA
The DNA here is from genome assembly GCF_000710305.1 of Buceros rhinoceros silvestris. Taxonomy (NCBI): domain Eukaryota; kingdom Metazoa; phylum Chordata; class Aves; order Bucerotiformes; family Bucerotidae; genus Buceros; species Buceros rhinoceros. The sequence goes on along the minus strand of NW_010411182.1, from coordinate 99,702 downwards.
GAAGCAGCAGTCATGGTCCCTTGATCTGACACAAGGAACATTATGCCTGTTTAGTTGTCTCAGTGCTACAGTATCCCCTGGCAGCCCTCATTCATAGGGTAGTGAAATTCTGCGTTTTCTTTACCTCAGAGCCTGCCCTGGTTCCTGCATTATTCTGGATTCAGCCTTTTCATTGATACTTGTCTGCTTAAAAATGGTATTCAGGATAAGAAATAATTTTCAAATCTTCCCCTTAGCTAATCTGTAATTTGATGCCAAACAAATCAAAGTATTGGGATGTTTTTAATATATCTCAAGGCCTGCCATCCCTCAGATATTGCTCTTTCTAGCTCTTTTTTTATTTCTCAAAAGACCTTCCACTCAAGTGACTCCACTAGAATCTTACTCTCATTTTCTCATTACTATATTGCTTGAAGTCCCATCCTGACATAAGGGATTCATTATACTGCATGCTGTTGTCCCAAAATCCTACCAGATTTCCTCTCCCTCAATGAACACATACTTTAAATGAATGAGAAGGGAAGAGGCTAGGAGAGCAAGTTGAGTGACAGAGAAGTGAGCCGATTTTCTCTGCAGTGGGAGCCATATTGTTGATTTGACACACCCGAGAGCCCCATATAACAGTGCCTGGCATGGATAAGTGTCTTCAAAATGAATGTAGTATACCCTAAGACAACAGAAAATCTGTCCTTTTTAATGGAAGATACATAAAACTAGAAAGAATCGATTCCAAATAGCCCCATGGAGTGCAAGATGGACTGAGAGAATCTGTACAGATATTCAAAGGATAAACTCCATGCCAACCATCCCAGGCAATTCCACTGAATTATTTCATCAATTCCACTGAATTATTTCATCAGAAGCACAGTCAATGATGAATAACTTCTTCACTAAGAGCACAATTTAGCAAAAATAATATGAATCTATGGTGGTAGGCAGGAGAGGAGGACTCGACTGGGTTTCTGAGCAGGCAGAAAAAGAAAAACAATTTCTGAACTGAAATCTACTCTCTTTTTTTAATTAATTCCTCTTCTAACCTACCATAACAAAACCAGCTCAGTTTATACTCTAGGGCAGTTGTTTACATGCATATTTACCAGTTCTCCAGTGAGCAGGTTTCTGAAGTAGATCACTCAGTGCTTAATTTTCTCTGCAAAAGGAGCATAGAAATCTATCCACAGTAAAAGAACCCATACTCTTCAGAGGTAAAAGATAAGGGTTATATAGACAAATCGGAAGCAAATTCTGCAGAGATGTAAAATACTCGTAATTTCTATTGATTTTAAGCTGCCTGGAAGCATCTCTTGGGAATGTTTCTCTAGATATTATCTCTGTAATCATAACATTCTCAATTGAAAATACCACTGCTCTGCTGCAGTGCTTTTGTATTGTAAACACGTGAAAATGCTGGATTGATAAAGGCATCGCCAGCAGAGATAAAATGACAAATTCATTAGCTGCATCAGGTTCTGAAAGGTAGAACTGGCTTTCTCAATGAGATTGCTTCCATTTCTGAGTCCCACCATTGGCAGTACTGAGCTGGTGCCTGGGTCTGTTCTCCCACAAGTACCAATTTACTTGAATGTCACTGAACACTGAAGGAAGCAAGATCTGGAAGGGCCAAGATCCATTGTTACAACAAATCGATTGACAATAGCCTTTTTTTAGGAAAAAACTATGTTTAGGAACCTGGACATTTTGGACAGCTATCTGCAGTTACAGGCAACCAGATACTCCATTTTCTAAGCGGTGTTCTCTTATTGCTACTCTTACTGGAAGGCTGTTGCCAAATCACATTGTTCCATCATTAGACGTCGTCTAACTTCCAAAAGAAAATGTAATCACAACCAGTTCTGTTCACTTTCTTCTTAAGTCATTGCTTTTCCTTAGAGGAAATAATTTTTTCTCCTGCTACCTGTTATGGCAGCCATATTCCCACTCAGTCTTTCTTTTCTTGGATTGATGTAGACGAGCTTTGATTTTGAATTTGTTTTCTAAGGTGCCTCTTAAGTCTCGGGAAAAGCCTTTTCTATGCATCTGTTTGAGACTGAATCCCTCTCTTGAAAATGAGTGCCTGGGATTCTGCATAGCATTCCCAGAGAGACATCACTGCTCTT
>NW_010411182.1:92817-97505 GCF_000710305.1 Buceros rhinoceros silvestris | reverse complement strand
TTTCCCTAGTATGAGAGCGCTGCCCTCTCTTGCTGAAACACATCACATGCTGGTTTACTGGAGCTGCTTATAAAACAGATCTTTAGTGGGTAAACGAAAGTTTTTGAGCTATCAGGTATAAATTAGGGTATCTCTTTGGGGTGAAAGGAGTATATTTCAGTCTTAAATGTTAGCTTTATTCTACTTACCATACACAACATATGCCATTTAAAAGGGATGTCTTAGTTCTTTCAAATTCTCCGGAGGCACCAGGCATGGATTGCTGGAACCATACAAGCACAGACCAGTTTTTGCACAAATGAGCTGCTATTCTCAGTAAAGCTAATCCTACTCTATATTCAGTATGATTTTATTCACACATTCACATGCCTACTTAAAAACATCTAGCAGATTTTGGAAAAGGTATGAAATATAAATACAGGGACATTTGATGTCTGCAATAAATCTCCAGAAAAGTCCTCTTACTTAGTTCATTCCTAGATGACAAACTGAGTCAGTGATTATCTAAAGCTCCCAAACTTAGGGGCTCCAAAGAAGACTGTGAAAAAATGGGGAAAAGATGGTTGCACTGTCAAGAAAGGACTTAGAAGTTACCTTTTAAAGTATTAGTAATTATGCAGCTGATACCCTAAGCATCCCAATATGACTTATTAGGAAACCAAAACATCTTTCCAAATTTGTCTCATTAAGATTAATAAAAAATCACTTCTAGACACAGACGTCTTCTTGGCCAGATATTTACTGCCAGCTATCATGTAATGTTCTCCACGTTAAAACAAAGCTCTGTTAAATGAACTCACGGACAGCAGTTGGAGCTTTGTAAAGATTGCCTGAAGTTAAACCATAAAAGAGGGCAAAAAATGAATCTACTTTTGAGACACTGGAGCAAAGCATTTACGATAGAGAAAAAGTAGGGGGGAAATGATTCACGATGGCCTAATCACATAAGAAAAACCACTTATTCGGCTAGTTGAAGGAAAGTACCCACGGGACATGGAGGAAAGGACAGCCCTTAGGTCAGTCTGATATTTGTTTTCCTATGTGTGGAAAACCATTCCTCATGAAAACTGAATTCTGCCATTATACAAAAACTCATCATCAAAATAAATGTCTCAGAGAAGCTGTTGGATGTTAACACTGACGTTATTGGAGAGCCATTGCTAATACTGAAACTTCAGGAGACATATAAAACATAGAAGCAAACATAGCTCTAATGGGAAATGTCTACAGACAACAGGTATATTTTGGCACCTATGCATTTATGGCTATTGCTTCCCACAGGAAATAACAAAAACACATTTAAGCAGCATACAAACTATCACCGCTCTTTGAATTACATTGCAAAGATGATCTATAACCCTGAAAAGTGTAACTGTTTTTATTCTATAGCAACAGTTTAGAAGCTGCAGGACAGTAAAGCTAGCTAATGCTTTTCACAATATGCAGATGATCAGCTTCCAAAGTAGGATGCTAAAATTTAAATACTATTAACAATTTATGATTATTGCCATGCAGATACTGAATGACTAATTTCTATCATCTTTTCTTTGTACTTGCAGAAGGGAGTATTTCTGTACCTGTTTCTCTTCCCCCAAATCTAATCATCTGTAAAATGGCACTCAGTCTGCTGTTAAATTTCATATCAGTTAGTGTATTTCATGCATTTAAAGACTGACAAAATATGAAGTTATATAGCTACAATAAAATGCCATAGTGATACCAAGAAAAGTAATTGCCAAGCTTGCAAAGCTTCACAGTCTTGAATTTTGTTGTAATACCTAACTAGATTCAAGATAATTGTGTATATTCATATGGAAAACAGAGTACTCAGTTAATACAACAGTTTGGAAAAATGTGGTCTGTTTCCACAGATTCTTTTGAGAGTTTAAACCTGTTGTTAATTATTAGAAATTTATGTAAAACTGATTAGCTCATTGTGTCTCCTGTGCCATGATTCACAGAGGGTATGGCTTCTTAGCATTTTGAGAACAGAAAGTCCATTAATTCATTTAGTCATAAATCCTTACGTGTTGTTGATAAACCTGTATTGAACTAACTGCCTTGTGTCTGAATGAAACATAACTTGTGTTCTGGTTACACAAGTGTTTGAAGGCATCAACAAAATCAAACATTTCGAGTAGCTCCAATCCTACCACAACTGCTCTGTCAACACGTCTAACACAGTGAGAATTATTCTTTCACGTATTTATAGTCTGAGCATGGAAGTTGAACTCTAAAGGGTTTATACACTATGTACCACATACATTTTCTGGAAATAGTGGATTTAAAGTATGTGCATACACATACATGCACGTGTGCTTATACATACACATTTTCTCCACAAAAGGCTGCCCATGTTTGATAAATATAGATAAATAATAGCTAGGCAAGGTAGATAGGATGACCCAGGAGCATTACTGATCACTGAGGTCACCCAAAATTTTCTGCTGATAGATTGCTTAACACTTTGCAAAATTTTAACTATATCAGTTGCAATGTTGCATGCAATATTTTTTATGCTCAAATGCCTTAGACACTTCTAAAAACACAAGGGAAAAAAACGTGTGTTTACTCATAGCAAAAAAATATCAAACTATTTTTTTCATTAAGAAGCCCTCAACATGCCTGCTTTGGATCTGAGACCAAAAATACTCCAAAGAGCCTTCCAGAGTGCCAAGAATTCGTGCTATAATGTTTTTATAAACTTTCAAAGTTGTACACTTCAAAAGCATCTGAAAAATAAGATCATACCTGTTTAACAAGACATATTAGTTCGGCAACTAAATCTCACATAAATTCAATCTCAGTTAAGTGTTCTTAATCCCAGAGTTTCAAGACTAAACAACTCCCTAACTCTTCCTGACAGATGAGGCTTGCTGTGCTGTCTGCCTTCCCAAGCAGGGACATAGAAATGGTCTTTCACTTTTAGCATTGCGGCAGCTGATGCACAAAGAGGAGCCAGTGGCCACATCAGAAACATATTAGATGGGGGTTGTACAGATGGGCAAAGCCAGTGATGAAGAGAAGCCAGGGCAGGAGCTTGTTAGAAGAGTGGGGCAAATAAAGACAAGAAATAGGATGAGGAAAAAGAGTGGATTTCTGTGCCTGGTCAGAAAGATGCTAAGAGGTGCCCAAGCCAGTAGGCCTTTTGCCACTGAAACGCCCTTTCCTAAAATGTGTTAAACTGAGCTGGCAGTGCAATGTCTCTGTGTTCCTACACTGTCAGACAATAGATATTAACTTTACTGATAACGGGTGTCCTCATCTTCCTCCCTTTTCTGCTCAAAAGACATTCCCAGCCAGGTACTCTCTTAGCACCTGTGTCCACGCTGTGGAGCTACTGGACCACTCCCTGCAGACTACCCCAACTGGGGGGATGCACAGTTCCACAGGACCCTGACTTTCAACTGGAGAATTATATTTTAAATATTCACTAAGATATTTTGTTGCAGACCCTGCCGCAGTTTTACATTATTTAGTGCTGTGGTCATAGATAGTTCTGGGTAATTCCATGAATGGAACTGCCATCCCCTCACAGAAAATGGATTGTTTGACATTTTTATTAGCTCCAGCCTTTGTTCCATGGGGATGACAGCCAGTTACCTACATAGACATGACTGGTAAGAAAGTAGGTAGCAAGCACAGCTGACAGCATCTTGCAAGTCTGTGATGCTAAATCAGCATCACTGCCACGTGCCTCTTCAATGAGGACGGGATGTGGAGGTAGAGTCGTGACAGCATGTTCCAAGGTGTCCCTGCAGTTCTTCCAGCTTGCTCTGTCAATGTTTCATCTGAGGTTATTAGTGTTTATAAAAGCATGCCCTTAAAATAGCTGTGTGGTGTTAGTAGAAGCAAAAATAGCAGTACTTCTGCTTAACTTCTTCATACTGGGGTAAAATAGGGCTAAACTGGGCAAGCACAGAAATCATAATAGCACAACCCAGTTTCAGGGTGACTTTCAAATCCTCTTCAGGTCATAAAGAGCTCTGAGTTTAAGCTAAAAATCAGACCAGGACATATTCTTTCGTGGTCTACAGAAAATCCTCCTTTTAACAGATGCAAGATTTAGAGTGTTTTTTGCTTAGAGATTGCTAAAGTCTATTCACCAAGTGGAGCAACCATGAAATTCTCCAACTTCCGAAAAACACATTTCAGAAAAATCATTCAGATTTGCACTGGCATTTGTAAAATAGCCTTGTGTATGGCTGCGGCGGTGGGTTCACCCTGGCTGGATGCCAGGTGCCCACCAAAGCCTTCTAACTCTCCCCATCTTCAGCTGGACAGGGGGAGAGAAAACATAACTGTAGGCTCATGGGTTGAGATTGGAGATCACTCACCAGTTACTGTCATGGGAAAACAGGCTCAACTTGTGAAATTAGTTTGATTTATTACCAATCAAATCAGAGTAGGATAATGAGAAATAAAACCAAATCTTAAAATACACCTTCCCTGCAACACTCCCTTCTTCCCCGGGCTCAGCTTTGCTCCCAATTTCTCTACCTCCTCTCCACTGAAATGGAGGTTGCGGTCGGTTCATCACACATTGTCTCTGCTGCTCATTCCTCCTCGAAGGGAGGATTCCTCACACTCTTCTGCTCCGGCATGGGGTCGCTCTCACAGGAGACTTCTCCAGTGTGAGTCCTTCCCATGGGCTGCGGTTCTTCTTGAACTGCTACAGTGTGCACTCT
>NW_010411182.1:85142-92692 GCF_000710305.1 Buceros rhinoceros silvestris | reverse complement strand
ACTGCTACGGTGTGCACTCTTCCCACAGGCTGCAGTCCTTTAGGAGCAGACTGCTCCAGCATCGACCCCCACCGAGTCACAAGTCCTGCCAGCAAACCTCCTCCAGCATGTGCTCATTCTCCATGGGCCCACAGATCCTGCCAGGAGCCTGCTCCAGTGCAGACTTCCCACGCGGTCACAGCCTTCTTCAGGCCTCCTTCAGGCCTCCATCTGCTCTGGCGTGGGGTCCTCCATGGGCTGCAGGTAGATATCTGATCCACTACTAACCCTCAAGGGCTGCAAGGGAAACAGCCTGCCTCTCCTTGGTCTTCACCATGGGCTGCAGGGGAATCTCTGCTTCGGTGCTTAGAGCATCTCCTCCCCCTCCCTCTTCACTGACCTTGGTGTCTGCAGAGTTGTTTCTCACGTATTCTCACTCCTCTCTTTGGCTGCAGTTACAGTTTTTGTCCCCTTCTTACATGTGTTATCACAGAGGCACTCCCACCATCACTGATGGGCTCAGCCTTGGCCAGAGGCAGATTCAACTTGGAGTCAGCTGGCATTGGCTCTTATTGGACACAGGGGAAACTTCTAGAAGCTTCTCACAGAAGTCACCCTGTAGCCCCTCCACTTCCAAAATCTTGCAACACAAATCCAGTACATCTACCATAGAAAGAGCAGTGGTTTTGAGGAGCAGTATGTGAACCAGGGATCTTTATAGAAATCAGATGCTATAAATTTTACTCACGTATGAAATATGGAGAGAGGAGCATAGGGGCATCATGTTTACTTTTCTCTTAATAATATTTCTTACAGAGACAAAGTGATTTAGTATTAGGCTACTCTAGGCACAATGGATCAGTCATCACCTGCCACCAAAACTGATGAAAAGTTCGTGTTCTTCTCTAGACAGTGAAATAAAGTGTTGATCATGTTTCACTAAGAAATCCACTTCTGGGGGTTTTTTTGTTTTTTTTTTTTTCAAATTGGTTGTAAGTATCCACTGGGATTATTGTCAAATGAGCCACAGACAATATTTGAAGTAACATACTGCATGTTCTAGGACAAGACAGGGAAACACACACTGTTATAACAGTATGCTCAAATTCAAACCTCACTTGACACTGGAGTCGGTCTCAATCACATCAGTGAGGGATAAGAGAAGCTCTGTAGAAAGAAGAGGAGAATGGGTTACTCTATCATGCAATGGCCTAATAAAAAATGATTTTTAAATTTTATAATTTGAAATACTTTATCATCAGGTTTTGGGATTATATTTTTCCTGTAGTAAACTACTATTTGTATGCTGTGACTATACAATATTCTTTTTAAATAGGCTTGTTCATTATTTTCTATACCTACAGGTTCTTATTTCTATTGTTTTAGAAAGAAAACAACACAGCAACAGAACTGAGATCTTTTCCATTCTGTTTCCTTTAACTTTTACAGTTGCTTTAGACAAAAATGTATGTATGCTTTGCTGATTTCTGATTTGTCAATGACAAAACAATATCCCACGTAAACTGCAGAACCTGACAAATCATTTTTTATGTTTGTATATCAGGCAAATAAATAAATCTTATGGTTTCTAATTATTTTTCAACCTTGCACATGAGAATATGATTAGAGTGACTACAGCCAACACTGATTATCTGAGATAGGATGTTATTAAATCCCTTTGCGGAGCCTTTGAAAGTCCCAGCACAGTTAAAGCAGAGAGCTTTTCTCTGCATTAGCTCATTTATGGAGCAATCACACAAGACTTACTACCAAAAAGATGTCAGGAAAAACACTGAGCAAACAGCTAAAATGGAATTCACACCCCTCCCCTCTCTGTCAAAACATCTCAGAACTTCATAGCCTTAAAACATTTTGTCAGGATTATCTATAGCAAAGTTATTTGCTATATATCAGTAAAAGGTATGAGATAGGTTCAATAATGACTACATGGAAGAGAGCTGGTTATCAATCTGAAGACAGCAGAGATTTCTCCCTGCTCAAATGGCTTCTCTGCTCCAAGAGCCCAAATTTAATTAATTTTGTGGGCTTGAAAAGCCCAATGTTTTAATTTCATCTGTCTCAGAATTTGCAAGTTTTGTCACTTCATTAGAAAACTACTGTGGGGGATTTCTCAGTGAAGTGTGGAGAAATATGGAAAACGCATTGGTTTTCAAAAGTCTCCACTGGTTCTGGAAAAAACTGTGGTTGAATTCACTGATTTTTTTCCAAAAGTAAGATTCCAAAGACCTGATTTTTAGGAGCAGTTTATAATTTTGCACCTAAAAATATGCAGATATAAAATGGAGAGCCAGGTAGAGACCATTTTCAAATCTGTATTCCTGCAATGGACTCATTGCCTGATATCCATAGTCAAGAATGAAAATACCTAGTAAAGTGCTGCAGCACTGAGATTTACTAAATAAGCACACACCTATTAATTATGAGATTTGCACTTTGAGAACATCAGAAAAGTTGTGAAAGATACATGATCCAAAGTAATACTGACAGTTCACTGAAGAACCTACCGTGTCAAGGTATTACAGATTGCAGAGATTTATTCTCACCTCCACTGTGATTGTAAAGCTCATATGGCTGTAAATTCATGTGATGACAACACCTAAACCACAGGCCAACTTGTTTTTTCTGTCACACCTGGGTGTCCTGGAATACTTAATCCAAGTCTGTTACGGAAGTTAAAAGATACTTACATGTTCCTTCCTTATTCAATGAATAACTCAGTGGTTCAACTAGAGTAATGTGCTGGAATTCACTTTGTGCCTCAGATTTCCTTAAAGAGCATTATCTGGCTGCTGGTAGGTCCTGACATGAAGCCAATCCCAGCATGGACTTACAGCAGTGGCGAGAGTTTCAGCAGAGTTTTCCTTTCCCATAAACACTGAGATTCTCCGTGGCACAGCTACTACTCCTGAAATGTGTCCTGTACATAGAGATGTGTTCACGGGCCCTGCTTTGTACTACTCACTGGTAATTTATGGTGAACACTGGAATGGAGGGAAAGCTTGTGGAAAATTTCTGGTTCATAGATATGAATACACTCAGGTGAGGAAAAATATGATTTTTTATTGAGTTTATCCTTCAAGGTACGTTATGTTGCACTTCTGATATTGCAAAGGAACACAGCAATACCGTATGAGGTACTCTACATGGCCAAATATAGTAAAAACCTTACTCAGGTTTTACTCAGGAAAAACCTTTGACTTGAGTGAGAATTTGCTTGACTAAGGACTGAAAAGCGTTTTGAATCTTACCAGCACTGCAATGTTGGGCAACAGTTCTCATTGCTAATTTGCCTGCCTCGCTGGCCTTCTCTTGGGCTCTGGATCTGCTTTTCCTTTGTGTTATTCATAGCTTATAATGCTAGCTCAGATTGTCTCTCTTTGTGCTTTTCATTTCCAGCAAATATTTTGCAGCTATTGTTCTGCTGCTGGTAAACGAACATGGAATCTCGTATGTGGAACTTGAACCTCAGCCCAGATTTAATTAACGCTGTTAAACATGTTCTCACTATGGTGCTCAGAAGGAATTTGCTGACCTGCTTTCAACGAAGCACAATTTGTGTAAACTGATGATTTTGTTATGCAAAAATATAGGCGCTCAATTCACAAATCTTAAGACCAAATGCTTCTCCGGTATAACAGATGGAGTAGCACTCCTTTACAGCCATCGTAAGGTCAATTATAAATACTTATTCTGACCTGCAATAGTCATACAAGAAAATCACTAAATGTGTGTGCTGTAACATCACTTGGTTTTGTAGTTTTAATACTGCTTTAAAGTAAGATATCCTGAATAATAATTAGTACCAAATTATGCCATAGCCTACTAATATGCAGCAAATCTAGCTAGGTTATCACTCGTATGTCTTATGAGCCATACCTAGCCATGGTTTATCCTCTATTCATGCTGCAGGGTACGAAATTCCTGGGTGCCAACCTGCCTATGGCAACCTAGAATTCTCCAGGGCAGGCTCGCAAAATCTTCACCTACTCTCTGGGACAGGTAACTAATAAGTGATGTTTTGTGAAGTTATGCTTTCTTTCTAACTTTCTGATGTCCATAAAATTGTTTCATTTCTTCACGTCAGTCTGTAGTCTCTCATCGTTCAGTTGTACTATGTTTTCCTGAACTAGGGGAATAACAACAGATCTGTTTATTATAGTACTCTAGATGCTTGCCTCAGCCAAGTCTCTAATAATCGTTACTAACGTGTATAAAAACTGAAAGTAGTTTAAGAAGCTGCAAAACCCACAGCTGCCTACTACCAGTTAATATTTTTTTCTGCTGGAATAGTTTTTATAATGCAGATGCATTGCATTTCATCCTTGATGCCACAGTTATCTGGGCAGTTCACCCACCTGTCTTAATTCCTGGTATGTATATACTCTCGCTCCTTTATCAGGTTTACATTAATCTTCAGTCTCCCGAAGTGAGGATTTTTTCAATGCTATAGTACAGATTTTGAAAGGATGGAGGAGTTATAGCTGATTCTACTTTATATTCCTATGCAGCCCATAAGTTTAAGTAATGATTCATTTTTTCATATTTTGCTTAGATTCTCTTCTACTTTTCTCCCGAATATACTCTTTGTTCTTTGTTGCTTGGCTTTGTTTCAAGTGATAGGTATGTAGAAAAAATGTCATTTACTGATCCTGCTTTCAATGACGTATGAAACATTGAAATATATTTCAAAGCAGGAAATTAATAAGATCAGAAAAATAAAGACAGGCTAAGTTTCAGATTGCCTTCTTGCAGTCTATTGATTTTCTTTGAATAATGTGTGTGAATTTTCATTTTAAGATTGCTGCTAGGAAAGACATAAGTGAGATTCTTTTGGTATTTTTTGGCATGGTCAACCCTCTGTGGAATCAGAAACACAAAAGTGGTTTGAATTCCTGTTTTTCGGTCCCCTGGGGCTCTGCACATGCACTCTACTCTCACCTGAGTTTAGATGAGCTTGATGCAAACATAGCTTTGCTCCGCTGCTTGTCCTTGTTAAATCCTGGAGATGACCAGTGAAGCAAAATGTAATCGGGGCATATAAAACTGGATTTTTTCAAAATGTTTGACACAGATTGCAGTTTGATTGAATACATGGAAGTCTTTTTAAATAAATAAACAAATAAATAAATATCACACAGAGTTTGATATTATGTGGTGGTTTTACATGGATGCTTATGTGGAAGATCAGAGTCTTGGGATGACATTTAGTAGCCTTTCTGTAGGGCTCTCTAAAAAAAAAAAAAAAACAAACAAAAAACCACCTCTTTTCCTACTGTCACTGTCCACTTGTAGTTCTTACTTTCCAAAGAAAACAAGCTTACTTTTGTGGAGGAGAATACCATAATTTATCTCCAAGGATACCAAAGCTTAAAATGAACAAATCCAGGATCTAACTCAGGCTATTTAGCCATTTTGTTAAAAAAAAATAAACAGCAATTGAAAGATAATTTTCATTTCCCTCCCTGCTTTTTAAAAAGCTTACATGGAACTACATTTTTAGAGAGATTTTAGTATTTCCTGAAAGCTTGCTTGTTTCTTTCCTGTTGATTAACTCACATTTTAATCACACTGTTTCAACAAATCTGGATTTTTTTAAATTATCTGGAAACTTACTTCCCAATTATATTGAAAAACATCAGCTTGCTAAGAGAACTGAAAAAAAAAAACCATTTGTTTGTGAAAATGAAAGATAGTGAGTGTGACAACTATCAGTGCTTACAAAATGAGGATAGATTCTATTTTATCCAGCCTGGTGAATCTTAACCTTTAGAAAAATTAATGAGAAAACTATAAAACTTTCAGCAAGAGAGTTAAAAAAAAAAACAAGTTTCAATTCACCCATAATGCTAAAGCAGTTCAGTTCAACTAAAGAATCTCAGCTATAAGACAAAAAAAAAAAAAAGTGTCCTGTGTCTAGGTAATCCATATCTTGGGGCACAAGAGGAATTTTGGGGAAAGTCTGTACCAGTGAAGCTGCTTCCTCACTCTGCATCATTCTTTGGGGTGCTACATCTGCAGGGCAGGTGGAAGCAGAGGGCTCCTAGGTCCCTGCTGAAAAAGCACAGTGTGTATTGAAAATATCTCTTCAAATTAACACCTTCTGCCTGATTGGGTCCTTCCACACTTGCAGAAAACTCCTTCATTTACTGGCTCATCCGAAAACTACAGAGGAGCTAATGCCAAGGTGCTGGACTGCTAACAGGAGTTTGGAGAAATGCAGCCCTGTTCCCTCTCCTTCCCCATACACCCACAAAAAAAGTGACAAAACAGTCTTACACTGAAAAGCTACTTCAGCTAAGGGAGCAGGATAAAATAGACTTGACTGAACTAATAAATCATGAGATTAGGTTGGAAGGAAGTTTGTACGAAATGACACCACAACATGCTGAGAGCTGGGGAACTTGCTAGAGGTGAACTCATTTATACTCTTGCAGGGTAGACTTCTCAGTTAACAAGTCCTAAAATAGTGTGCTGCAGCGTATAAAACAAGGTAAGGCTCAAAATAATTAGCCAAAGATGACAGATGGCAATTCCTTACTCTTTTTTTCCTTCTCTTCCTTTGCTGTAAAATCAAGTTGATCAAAGAGCTGAGGATCATTTGTTATTGTAGGAAAACTAAAAATATCTTGAAAAATTCAGGCAAAATAAGTTCATTCAGATAACAGCCAGTAGCTCTCATTGTTCCTGTTCAACATCTCAAACACGAGTCTGAGAGTAGTACGAGTTTCCCTCAGAATCTGAATTACAAGTTTACATCTGAGAATTTGAGCGTGTCCATGCTAAGCCATATTATTTAATCACTTCATTGCATCAATTTATTAATTTCTTTAATTGTTTGCTTGTGTTAAGAAACCGGTGATCTATTCTGCTGCCAGAAAACCTTCCATAAAGTCCCTAGAGCTCACCTCTGCAGTATGCCACTTTCGTAGTGTCATACTGCTGTGTGCGATGAGGGAACTAAATGATAAAGAACAAAGACTGCAGTAGAACTGACTGTACTGAAGGCTGCTGAAAGTGTCTGAGGTGTCAGTGCTGTGCTCACTCTAAGCAGCAGCTTTAATAATAATATCTAGCAAGCACTGGAACTTTTTTTAAAGGCAAGCACCTATGGATTCAAGTTAGAGATACAACAGGAGCTTCTGTCTTGTAGGATTCCTGTCATATAAGAGGATCAGAACACAACCGTGACCAAATATAATTAAAAGGAAAATTCAGTAATTTACTCAAAGAAGGTAGTACACACCACTTACAAAGGAAAAAAGCAGTGGTATCTGCAGTTCTTCCTCCTCCCGTTCCCAGCAGTAATTCTGTCTGACTGGTCCTGAAGCCAAAAGAGCATATTTAATTTTTTCAATTGCTTAGTATAACCTTCCTGATGAGAAGTGCTACCAAAATGAGTCCCTTGAGCCAGACAAAGATGAATTTCAAATCAGAGGAAAGAGAAAATACTGGGAAAGGAAGGAAATAGCTAAGGTGAGAACAGAGATGATAACCTCTGACCATCAGCCCGTATCTGGATGCTTTATACCAAATGAAACAGGAAAAAATTT
>NW_010411182.1:62637-85049 GCF_000710305.1 Buceros rhinoceros silvestris | reverse complement strand
TTTCCCTACTACTAAAGTGCTTTTCTACAGTACTCCCCTACTGCACTTTCAACTTCAGTCCTTTAATAGAAAGGGTAAGATAGATTTCAGCTTGCTTCTGAGCAGCAGGTTTCACCCGCTCTTGTTATATGTCCTACCACAAATAAACCACACAGTTCAGGAGGTACTGTACCTCCTGAAGGTACCGCATTCCTCTTCTAGCACAGCTTGATCCAGATGAATCAGGAAGGTAAACAGACAGAAGCAAAAGTGAAAAATAGTTAATGACACAATTGAAATATAACTTTGTAAGTGTGTGAGCTGATGATGTGGCCGGCTGCTATCAGTAATTTCCAGAGGGAGTGCTTATCCACGACTACAAACCAAAGCAATCTAGAAGCTGGCCACTCAAAGCTGTAAGGAGAGCTGCTGCAACCAAAGGCAGCTTGCTCAATCGCCTGGAGAGCTCTTTCGGCTTCTAATTCATAAATTGAAGTCTACCTCTAATTTTGCTATCTCAATTTCTCAATACCTCACTCTTTTTTTTTTTCTTCTTTCTCATCACTGTTTAGTAGTCTGGATTCCCTAGTGAGATGCAGTGCAGACTGCTGGGACCTGGCCAGACATTAAAAAGCAGGCAACGTCTGTTCCAAAACTTCAAATCACTTTCTGTTTCAGGCAGCCCTCCCAATAGCCTTTGTTGCAGCAAGTATTCGTTGCAGTCATCCTCTTCTGCTGCTTTTCTTATCCCTTCTCACCCTGCAGCTTTACATTGTAACTAACCTTTTGTTTTAGCCAAATGTTTTATGCAAACATCAACCTCTGGAAAGCCAGAAAATAGCAGTTCTTACAGAGACGATCTTTTTTCCTTAATCACGTCAAGAGCAGAGTCTGGGCAGCAAGCAGTGTCAAGATGCCTTCATCCCGTCGTTACGTCTCTGCTCTCTTGGACAAGTGCTGGCTGAAGTTTGCCATGGCAGAATTTAACTCCCTTCTCTCCCAGCTTCACCAGCTGACTCATTTCAAATGCGGTTCAGAGCACTAGGCAACATTTGGACAATGCAGACAATTTGGAGCAAGGCACGAACATAAGCAGAGTCCATTAGCATTAGAAAACCATTAACATGAGAAAATTATGAGAAAATAAACATTTTTCATACCTCTAGAGAATTAATAAGAAAACATGTATTCCTCCTTGAATCGCATGCTTTTTTTTCCTTTTGCAACCTTATTTTCCACCTGTTCATCCCTTCATCTTCTAGCAACACAGAGAAACAAGGGATAATCTTTATTCACACTTCTGTAGGATTACTTACTAAACATAACAGCTTGCATTTACGCTACTGACTCTCAGAATCTACCTGTGGGAGCTGAAATCAGACTTCAGGGTGAGCCTAACAGAGGAACTAGGAGGCAGCTTGGAAGAAGGCAGAGATTGTGACAGCTTCTGCTGTTTCCTCTGTTTCAATCTGCTTGAGTCTCCTTTGAATTCGGGCACAAGGCTCCTGCTTTTTCACTGTGCACTGCTTTCCTTTCTCACATGCACCCAGCGAGACTACAATCAGGCATTTAACCTCAAAATGTTTCATAAGCAAAAGTTGTCATCTTGTTAATAGGGAATGGAAACATATTTTGAAGACTCCAGATTCAAATTAAGTTAGTGAAAGTATTAAATCAGTCCTCAGAGAGCTGGCTCAGCTCTTCAGTCTCCGTGCAGCCCTGCACCAAGCCCAAGGCTGGGCTAGCCAGTGCAGCTGCTTGAGGTGGACAGTGCACATCCAGTAAGTCCATGTTCTTTCCCCTCCATGAGCTGCTCTGCACGCTTGATTTCTTAGTGCTCTGCACAATAACATGCTCCCTAGTCTCCCTGGATACTCACTGTCCATTTTCATTTGTCCTTTGCGGTTTTGAGCACACTGGGGGAATCACAACTGCCTGCTAAAGAAACTTCATTTGAAATAATCAAAATACATGTAGTTCCTCTTTCTGAGAGCTGTAATTTTACTCGTGGTATTTCTGTTCAATCCATTCAGAGCCTTAGGTTATGAATGGTACCTTTAGATAAAGGACAATTTGTATGCCTTTATCTTTACTGTGTTCCACTGGCAGTAATGGCATTCACTTGAGGCAACTCAGTGCTGACAGCTGGCCCTCTAAGGGTTTTCTGAATGTCAACTTGTAACTGAATTTTCATATCTTAATCACCTCATATTACAGTTAATATTGAATTCTCTGGTTGGATAGATGTGTCTGTGGGCTTCAGATACTTGTTATAGAAGACACCCCTTCTGCAATGAAAGACTGTCAGGTCAATGTAGCCAAAACATAATTCAGTTTTAAGAGAGATCTGTTTTTTCAACCTCTTACAAATAAGCCCAGCACAGTTTAGATATATTTACTGTATAATATCTCTTGCCAGGTCTGAGTTTTTAATTGTGCAAATTATGCAAGAGTCAGGTACTCACATCCTAAGTGAGGAAAAGCTACTTTCCAAAATCCAGCGATACGTCAGTTTTAAGGTAGTTGTGTTAGTGCTCCGGGTGCTGTAAATAAGCTCTCAGACTAAGGATCTGTGCCACAGCTCTTCAGACACTTCAACTGCTAAACATCTCTGGTGTTTTCCTCACCTCCCTCCTGAATGACTCTCTTTAACCTTTCTGATAAAGTATCCCTCTGGTTTAAATTCTGCCAGAATGCCTAGAACTAAGAAAAGGACTCTGTTACTTGTTTTATGTGTCCATCAATCAACTGGAAAGTATCTGAGCTCCAGATTTGACTCACCCACACATTTGTTCTAAAACATATGTACAGGCCCTCCCTCTCACAATCCAAATCCAGCTTCAGATTGTTTGTTTTGAAAATGAATACTGGAAAGAAAATTAAAATGGTTTAATACTTGCAAAACAACTAAAACCAACCCTTCAAAAGCTATTTATCTATATGTGTGTGTATATATATCTATAGGAAGGAAAGCGCTGCATGCAATTTGACAGGCAAACTGGTCATACTCCAAAGCTTCAAACATTTAACAAACTCCTTTGAAGATAATGGAGACATTTGGTGGATGTGCTGTAGTAAAAAAAAACCCAAAAACAAAAACAAACCACCAAAAAATAAAAAGAAAAACAAAACCTGACAGACCATGGTGAAAATCTCCAAAAGAAAAAAAAATAGGTGAGCTGAACAAAGTGCATGTGCCTGAATTTATAGGAAAATGCCTATTATGGTACTTGGATGCATATTTGCAGGGGCATTTGTCTGGATACAAATTAAGCCGATGAATAAAGAGCACAAGAGGATGGGGATCTGTGGACTGGGCTCTGGGTCTGAGCTGCAGCAATGTAATCTATTTCTCCAGTAAAACCACTTTCAGGTCTGTAGTTCTCAGAATCTGGGTCTAGACTTTGTGATTTGATCCCATCCCCCTTCTAATCAGATGGAGCAAGCTCAAGGTTAGATGCAAAAACTGCAGACAAGGAAAATAATTTTGGCATTACCCTTTTCAAACTGTGACCCTCAGCCTGAAACACATAATCAAAACTTGATTAACACAGAAATCCAATTACTGCTTCATTAAAGATCTTTCAATAATCTAGAAAACACTTGTAAAATGCTTGGACTTCACTTTCCAGCAGGTAGAAATCTGAAAAACATTGTTGAGGGGTCAAATTCAATGGCATGACTATCACAGCAGAGCTATTCCTCTCAAGGTTTGGGTGCCTTTCTTTCAGCTTGTCAGCACTAGACAGCACACAGATCTAGCACAACCCATGCCAGAGCCGTGCCCTGTGACCAGCAGCAGAGCTGTGCTGGAATAACAGTTCCTGGGTAATCCAGACCACCAGCCACGGATCAGCAGGAGCTGCTGAAGCTAAAATTGCCTCATAGCCCCAAGATCAAGTCGGCAGTGCAGCCCAGCTCCTCTGAGTAGCCGCACAGTGGCACTGAGGACTTACTGGCACTTCTGCTAGCTGCGAATGTCTCCAGAGCTCTCTGTCCCCAGCTTGCTGCTCCCTGGGTTGTGATCTGATCTACATGTCAAGAAGAGGTCCCCAGGGACTTGCCTCCTGCCTGGCTGACTGCCCTCGTCTCTGTGATGATTTGCTTCATTCAAAGACCAGAAGAAAAAAAAAAAAAACAGACAGAGATGTGGCAGTTTGCTATCCTTGAGCCAAACAGGCCATCTCTTTGCAGAGGTTCATAGCAGTCTCACACTGTTGAAAAAGCACTTCCAGAAAAGCATGTGCACAAATGTGGCCTGAGGCTCTCTGTCTGTCCACCATGTTACTGCTTCTCACCGTCATCAGTCACCTACGCTGGCACAGCATAGCTGGGCTCACAGGTGGTCCCTTGGCCCTTCCCAGGGATCCTCTCCTGCTCTTTAGACTCCTTCACAGCAAGTATCTGTGCACAGCTGACTGCTTTTGAATTTTCACAAGATAAAAATCCACAGGGTAGAAGAAGAAAAGATGCTTTTTGAAGTTCTATTCCAGAGTACATTTTTTAAATTTCCCGCAGTGCTACCAAATCCCTGATCCTGTGAAGCTCTTTTTTAGAATGTGACCCATTGCAGACATGAAACGAATCAGATAAACACTTTAAAAGCATTTAATGGTTCTTGGGGGGGCGGGAGAGGGGAGGGGCGGGGAGGGGCCTCCATGAAATCTAAGCAAACAAGAAAGGGAATACTCTTACCTCACCTCATAAACACAGTAGTGAGTAAGGAAGAAGAGGAGTTATCTGAGGAGATGCAGCTGTCTACGTCTGAGTCACTTGACTGGATTCCCTTTTAGAAATGGGTACTTTCAGATTTGCATCACTTCACCCAAAAGTAGGCTTCTAAAATTGGTCAGATTAATTTCATCCTGATAGTGCCTGCTCATCACAGCTAAGAGTGGGAGCCAGAGATGACCAGCAGTATCGACGTTTGCGTCAGGTCGGGTCAGTCTTGCCTTTACTCACTCAACCTGTGTAACACCAGGCATGTTTGTCAAAGTCAGGTACAAGACTCAGAGTCCCAGACCAGGCTAGTTCCTACTTACACTTTTCTTTTCTCAAGACAATAAGTTTTCCCACAAAATAAAATTAGTTTGGCTTAGGATTTCATAGCTGCATTAAAACTTCTGTTTCACTACCCAGAAATGAGAACCTTCAATATGTTTTTTCAATATATTTGACATGGGCGTCTATCTTGCCCTTGTTTTGCATTCTTTTCACTGCTAATTTCCCTTCTAACTACATTAATCATATTTTATTCTACTCACTCTTAGAGCTTTGTGAAGGAATATAATCGGTCTGTTCAGGGACAATGCCAATCGTTCAAAAAATGGGTTTGCTGTGGTTTAAAACAACATTGAAGAACCATCTACAAAGCAGGCAGATGTGAAAGTGCTGCTGAAGCAGTTTTACCAGCCAGGTGGAGATGTGGGATTTCCAGGACACTCCACCTATGGGGATGCCCCATAGATGTTGAGTCTCAGGGATTAACAGCTTAGGGAGCACCCTCTTTGTGGACTGTCCTAGGCTAACAATCTCTAGAGATCCTCCAGGCAGGTCAACAGCCCCAGCTTTGCACACCAGCCATCATGTGCAAGGCAGATGAGCTGACAGAAGATCGGACAGGTACAATGAAAACCTGCTTGTTTTCTAGCATAGCTTCCTCAGAATAGAGCTACACGGAACCTTAGCTTTGCCTGAAATGCTTCAATGCAACTATGTCCACCTGTAGCTTCTTCTCCAGCCAGCACTGCAGATGAATCCTGACCAATGGCTGCAGGCTCAGCTAGGCACATGTTGTCCATCTCCATTCTACTCATCAATCTGAGCACCATTCCCTAGGGCTGAAGCAGTGTAGAATGGCACCAGTGCTTAATTTAACTTACAGGCTTGTGAGAACATCTAGGAAAAAAAATTACCCAAATACCCATTTTGACCACTCGCTGCGCTTTGAGTACAGATATCTATTGGAGAGGGGATAGTGACACCAGGAACATAAACATCTCTCTGCTTCAACTCCTGTGCAAGCTGGGATGGCAAAATTTTAACGCTGGGAAAGTACCGGGAGTATTTGGTGATACATGAAATTGCCTGCACAGCTTCTCATCTTTCTCCTGTAAAACAGAACTCTTTTCTTTAAATGTAGAGCCTGAATAGGGCTAACTCCCATCTGGGAATATCTCCCCTAAACAGCCTCTGAACTGTGCAGAGGTTCAACTCCAGCAACAGGATTCAACGGTAATGCTTGGCCTCTCTCTGCAGGAGCACTGCCCGAGGAGCACTGCCCGAGAAGCACTGCCTGCTTCAACTCTCTGACAAGGAGCAACTCCACAATTCAAACCTGGCAACTACTGGCAGCATTACAGAATACAGTGTTTGTGGGCACAAATTTCTGTGCCAATATATACGTTTTCATATCTATTTAATATTTTCAATCAGTATAAACAGAGCTAATTGGTGAATGCAATACCCTGGAAAGTCAGAAGACCTGTTTATATTAACTTTTAAAGTAGCTTCCCTTGAGACATTTTCTTTCACCAGTCTAAATATTTAATATTGTACTTACTGTCCTTGTTTTTCGAGAAATACTTTAATGACGCAAAATGGGTAATGAATTGCAAACCAGTGGTTGTCACAGGAGCAGAGCTTTGGAGATCATTAGGAGAAATAGAGAACCACTTATGCAAAAGGTTCTGCTCTACAGGATTTTGGATCCTGTCCTGTAATTCCTTCCAGCCGTCAGACGTTCAGAAAATCCATGGAGTATAGGATTGGTGCTTTCTAAAACATAATACTACCAGATTTCCCAAGACTGTTTTTTATTTGCAGATACGTGCTCTCCTTTCTCCAGGCTGTACTTTTTCTACTGAATTATTTTTTTATTTTTTAACTAAACAATTACTCTCTCTATATATGTATATATATATACACACATACATAAAAAATGTATTTGATTAATATATATATTCTTTATTACAAAGAACCACGAGGGCAAACTAGCCATAGAAGATAAATTATGAAATAAAATACACTGATTTGCCAACAGTGAAAAATTTGCGCAGCGATATTTTGTAATGAAATGGTATGTGACAAGCAGAAACAACATGCCATGCAGCTAGCTGGTGGAGTTGGTAGTTTTGGAGAAAAAGCAAAATGCTAAATGTTTGACTTCATGTCTCCATACTTTGACTTTTAAATTTTTCCCTCTTTTCAACCCTGCCTAAAGTACCACTGCCATGTTTACAGGGGTACACAACAAAATTATGCACTCCTTGTGTACAGGCCGGACTTCTGTAGTAACAAGAAATTACACAACACAGCGTAAGGAAAGAGAATTCAGGCACGGCATCATGTGATACCACTGGAAGCTAGCAGTGAGAAGAAGGTGTTCAGAGGAAGAATATCTCTTTCATGAGAGATGCAAAAAAATTAAAAGCTCATTAAATACTTTAGCTTTGTACAAAACAAAAATTGAGCCTCTGATTCTGCTGTAGACATAGTAAATTTGCCATATTGCATGTTCTTCTTTCTACTGTTTTTCTGACTTGCTTTGCCTTTGTGTCTTAGGTGTTTGTTCATGTGTAACTGTAAGCGAGAGTAAACAGCAGGCTTTACCTTAAACCAGTAGTGTAACTAGTTAAGGCTCAATTGAAATTGTCCTGGGAATCCTGCTCTCAGTTTTACAGCTATTAGTACCCGTTCAGTGGTTTCAGTCCCAGTTTCAGTAAAATTTCCCTATTTGCGCCAATCATGAACAGAAGTTTCATCATGTCCTTCCTTAAACTTAGCTACCTTTTTTTTCATAAAAGTGGCTACACATTTCCTGCCATTCAGCATATTCTCGTCAGAACACGATTTCTTCTTTATTTCTAAAATTTTTACCTTTTTATCTAATAACTTGTATTTTAATAACAATTCACTGTTACGAACCTACTACTACCTCTTCAATAAACCCATCATAAGCTAGGTGTTATTGTTCCTGTCTAAACATAAGAAGTCCTCTCAAAACCAGCCAGCTAGATTTCTGAGTATCAGATGTATCAAAGCACACACTGAGCACTTCTGCTAGGTTGGGAAGGGTTTCAGGTTCTTTCAGCTTGGGTGGTAATGAGCAGAGCTTCTTCAGAATTGTGGTTTGCTGAATGAGAATAACTTTGATCTCGGATGTTGCCTGACATGCCTTAACCACCTTTTCTTCTTCTTTTTACAAAGTTACAGCTATGCTTACTATCCAAAGCATTATGTGAAAGAGTGAGTGTACGCAGACTGTTTCAATAAAGCTCATTAGAATAGGCTTGATTTTAATGAAATGAATAATCCCATTCTGAAAGTAAAGAATTCAAGAATACAAGCATGTCAAAGTAAACTTCAAGGGGGGAAAAGGCTGAGCTTGAAGTTTATCCTTCAAAATTTTGCTGAGCTGGGGCTCTAGCAAAAGCTTTTGGCTGCCAAAACCTGCCAAGCCATCCAGACCTGAATCCCAAAGCACATTTTGGCAGCTCAGACCAGCACAGCCTTCCACCTGAACTTCAAGATTTACCCTGAACTCACATTTTGAACCCCACATTTCCCCACGTAGTCAGGTCTAGGCACACAGGTATATGCAGAATCAACTTCATTTGACGAGTCAGGTGCTTTGCCCCTACTTGATCTTCACACAGTTGAGACTCAAAGCAAGAAGGTAGCTACCTAAGGAAGCAGAAGACAGTTATTGGAGGCTGTTAACTTTCCTCTTTTTCCTATCTTGTTAAGCAGTCTCCAGCTATTACTAACTTAAACATCTTTGGCATTCCCATTATACTTGTACCCCTAGAGTGCCTCTTCCTCCCAGAGGTCAAACTCTGCCTGTGGCCAAAAGTCCCTAGTGCAGCAGGATGCTGTAACCTACCCTGCTCTGGCCTAACTTGCATTAACTGCACTTGCCCAGCATTAATCAGCAGACAGGGCCTTTTTATCCAGACCCCATAGCTGGAGGATTTACTGTCTACTTTTTTGTACAAATCCTAGTGGTTATATTTTTAGAGCCGCAGAAGATTTGATATCAAATCTCTTTCCACTCTAAACAGTTTTGACACTCTTACTCCCACTTCACAGAAGAATATCCAAGTTGCCAAGCTACAAAAAGGAAAACTGACCACTTTTCTTTCCCAAGATGAGCAGATGAGTAGCAAGAACAGCAGGTCAGAAGCAGAGCAAGAGAAAGCGGTATGATGTGACAACATCATGAATGAAGTCATGCAGAAATGTGCAGCATGGGTCCAGATTTCCATTTCCCTAGATAACTTGAGGGTTTTAGTCACCAAGTGAAATACAAAACCCACATTATATCATTAACAGGAGATGCATTAAATGTCTTAATTAAAAAACAATATTTTAACAGAATGTAACTACAAGTAGTAATCTAACTGTATCATGCAATATGTGTAATTGAAGCAGGACACTGTGTTAGCAAAACACTAGGCTGTTTCCTGGATCTAAGCTGCATGGATCAAGCAAGCAACAATGGTAAATCTGTTGTATTAACTTAATGAAACTCCTATCACAGCTTGCAGAGGAGAAAGCAGTCACACTGAAGCCAGCTCAGCTAAGTGTTTCCTGAATTGCACGTTGTTCCCAACTCTCTTGTCTAACAGAAGACCCAAAACCATTCTACTGAAGCTGATGGCAGTATCCACTTGACATCAATGGGAATCAAGTTTTGCCATCCTTTTATGAAGAATCATTTTTATCGTATTTTTTAAAACAAGCAATGCAATTCACAACAGATAACATGGTAGCACTTTTGTCTCTAGTGGTTGGCAGACTCCAGTTCTGTAGGGCCTCAGAGCTCCCACCTGAAGCCATGAAATCAGCTCAATACTGAAGCTGCAGTGTGTGAACCAAGCCACACTCTCCTCCAGAGAACCAGCTCTGACTGGAACTCTGTTCTGATGTGCAACTGGCAAACATGCTAGAAGACAGAGGAGCTTACAAACTAAATAGACAAGGCTAAAAGATCTCCATTGTGCAGATAAGAACTGAGGCAAGAGCAGACTGGCTCACCTGAAGTTGCACAGTAGGGCTACAGTAAAGCAGCAGGATCCCCAAGTTCATCACTGCAAATCCAGATGGACTATTTGGGTGCAGGTGGCAATCTGACCTTCATGGTAAAAATTTTGCTCGGATCTTCTGGCTTTATGCTATCTTATGTCATCTCTAAAATAAAGGGAAAGCAACAAAGTGAAATACCTCCTGTCTACAAATTCTGTGCCTAGGGCTTTTTTTGTCAAAGAGTGGCACTGAAGCTAGCTTACAAGCAAAGCACAAGTTCTCTGTTAATGAAAGAGCTGTGGAAAACTAGTGGTCACACCTGCATCTCAGAAGTCTTTGGTCCCATTACATGACCGTAATACTAATTGATTACCCTTCCTTGGTAACATCTCTCGCAGCTCCGTGGCCAGGGATTGCGGTGGAAATTGAACCAAATAAGACGAAGTGGTCTTTCTGCACAAAATACATTATAACTTGGATTATTGGAATGGAAGTATTTTTGCACAGTGTATTATTTAGAGTTGCTGCTCTATTGATATCTGCCTCTTCAGTCATAGTATGATAAGGTAACTCCAAATGAAAGGCCCTATGTGAAACCAAACTCTAGACTGTATTTTAACGAGGATTCTTTCACAAAATACCCCATTATGGCTAACAAGACATTAACAACGAATGCACTAGAAAGGACAGATGGGGAGATAGCCAACTGTCTAAATCAGAAGATTTTTCGAAGTGCAGTAAAAAATTTATTAAGCACCCTTCTCTGGCTTAATGCCAACCTATACTCCAAGGAATTGGTCAAAGAGTGGATCGTGAAAAGCTTTTTGAGAGCAGCTAAATTCTACAGCTGTGGTCTTTGTTTTTCTAGTACTTTGCAAGAACAGAAGGGGGAATTACGAAAGCGTCTATCGTACACTACCCATAAGCTGGAAATGCTTGAAACGGAATTTGATTCGACACGTCAGTATCTTGAAATAGAATTGAGACGTGCTCAGGAGGAACTTGAAAAAGTTACTGAAAAACTGAGAAGGTTAGTAACTAACTTTTTGAAATAAACAGTTATTTAAGTGGCTGTGTTAAAGACATATGTAAGTAAAAATATGCGCATATAGTCTCAAACATACAACATTTATTATGTATCGATTACACATTGTGTTCACATTAAATATATATATTTCATATACCTGAATATACATTACGTAGCCCATGAAGTTATTTACATGTGATATGTAAGACGACTCTGTATCAAAAGTAAATATGCAAATAGAAATATACCTATACAGGTGCATACATGACGCTGTACACGTGTAAGTATACATGTGGGTTAGTATCACATTGTGTTACTCGTACAAAGGTTATAAACACCCTACGTATATACACTTATACTGTGTATGTCTGATAAATGGGTTTTAATGAATTTGGCTGCATATTTTCTGTTTTTACTCTCCTTCACACTGATACAAAAGAACAGAATTTGTCCCTCCATCACGCAAAGCTGAGACTATGTTCAGCTGAAATATTATTACAACATTTCACATTGTACTATAGCAAATTATTTGCATTTTAGTCCCAAGTAGAATGGAATTATACTAAAAATCTGTTATTTAGAACTCTTGAAATTGTGGTACAGTGCTACTGCAAATCAGGAGGCCAGTTAATGTTAATGAGAAGTTATAAGAAGCATGTGCTCCTTATACTCCTGGCACTGATTAAAATGTAATGTAATTTAACTTAAATTTTATCAGTGATTCTTAATATCCTTTTTTTTTCACTTGTTTGCAAAACTTATGAACATAAAATGATCTATTTATGCAAGAATGAGGGCTTTCCTAAAATGATGCAGATATTCAAACTGTTTGATTTAGTTCATCAGATGAGTCAAAAAGAAATTGGAATGAATCATACCAGGGCTATACCAAAATAAATATTCTTTGTTCCCTGAAGAAGGCAAAAACCAAACCAAAACAAAGCCAGAAACCACCAGCAAACTGAGTCAACAAAACCATTTTATTGAAATTTTAAACAGAATGGGGCTCTAAGACCTCAAATTAGGAAGCATCCTACTGTGATCTTATAACTTAAATGCTTCCCTAACTGGGAAGGCTTCTTAAAACAAGGCCAAAGAAGCAGGTGTCATGATGATCTTGAAATCTACACACACCTATCAAGAGCAGTCTGAAGGTTCTCCACATAGTTTTCTTGCCAACAATATTTTTTCTATCACTTCATATAAAGCAGAGCTACTGAAAGTAACTTTGATCTTGATGTAGTTTTGTTCCAATACATGTCAGCTCTAAGAACCAGCAATGTCAGTACTGTCCCCTCCTGAAACACTATTTCAGGCATACCTGCATCATATTTAGCAGAGGGGCGACCATCCCACTTCTGTTAAAACAAAGGGTCTTCCTAGTCAGTAGGAATTCTCTTATCAGCTTCATTGGGCTCTGATAAGATCAGTGCTCCTCAAAACTCAGGCCATAAAGTCGTCTTTTTTTTTTTTTTTTTGTTCATGGCAAAGTCTAACACTCATACCAAACATCAGAGTAGAACTGACTTTCCAATATTCTAATGGAACATTGTAGTATATTACGAAGAAAACTTATATTCAAAATTATGTTTCAGGCAGGTGATTACTCCCCTGAAGACATATCATAATGGAAGCCCAAAATATTTTACGAGGTGAGCTTTAAAAATGTTTCTATTGAGAATAGCAAGGCATACTGCAAGTTGAACAACTAGATTTCCCAACCTGGAGAAGGATATTGTCTGCAACAAAACTGTCATCCAAAAGCGTGTTGGTAATATGTCGCAGAGGAAAATCTCACAGTGTTAGAAAAACAAGGAACTAGAATTAGTTTAAATAATGTGTCTCTTGCTTTATTCACTGCACAGGGAGAGAAATTCGACCCCCCTAATAAATAAGCTCTGTGTAACAAGATCCCACTGGCGTACTAGAGAATATTTCTGTTATCAAACTTCCATTACTGTTAAGTGCAGAATTTTTCCAGGAGGTTGTATGGCCACACTTTTTTACTCCTTTCTGAAAGTCTTTATTGTGTTAATTTATCCAGAATTGCCTGTGTTGCTGCTAAGCCTCCCCTCTCTTACCCAAGAAAAGGGAGTTCATTTACGCAACTCGATGGTCAAGTTTTTGACCTCTCTAGAAATATTTAGAGGTGGTCTTTTTCCTTGGCCCCGTTGGGAACAAGATTAGGGCAGTGCTGAGTGGGTTTGCAAATATTGACTATAAACCACAGGTTCAACTTCAAAAAGTGACTGAAGTGACTGAAAAGAGATTGGGGCTTTTATAGACCTCACAGAGATCCCCTATCTGTCACGATTGGCATGGCTTTTTTAAGTAGCATTTTAAAAATATTGAAATACCAATCTTGGAAACAAAACTGACCTCCAAAGATCACTCTTTAGAGCCTACCCTAGGTTTCCTGCTTTAGATCCTACCTGGGATAACAACTTGGCGAAGTCCCCGTGTTAGCTTTTACCAGAGCAGAGGTATTTTAAGACGTGAGATGTAAACCCATACAAGCATATATTTAGCACTGAGATTAGCCCCCACACGTAATTGTTTCACCCAAAGCAAGACATTTCACAGACTGAAGGGGTGTTCTGAACAGGAATCCTGTAGCTGCATTAGTTTTTGAATGAATGGGGGGAAAACTCTCTCATTTTCATAAGGAAGTCCATGTAACTTGTGATAACAGAGAGGGAAAAGGATTTTTGAACAAGAAGTTACTATTTTATCAGTCACCCTTCAAAGCTAAACTGTGCTCTGAGAGAAATTATCTTCTTTAGGCCCAAGCCTCTGTTTTACTTTAGATATATTTCATGGCCGTAAGAGGGTTTGAGACTGAGTGGAGGAGAGAAACAGGGGCTTTGGCAGACATCCTTGTTAGTGGTGACCTGCAGTCTCAGAGAGGAGTGTGTTGTCTGCTGGGTCAGAGCACAGCTATGTAATGTTCAGTTTGGTCAGAATACTTTTCATCAGGCCCTAGTTTAGTCAAGAATCTAAACAGGTGTGTAACACATGCACATATATGCACCAGGAGGCACATGGTTATCACCTAATAATATGAACAACACAAAAAGCTACCAGACATTATAACAAGTTATTGATTCACAGAATTTTATTCTTATAACAGTTTCACAGGCTAGTGAAGCTGACCTATTCTTCACTTCATTTACAAAGTCAGATTTACAAAATTAAAGTATTTCATACTTCATAATGTGCAGGTTATCTGGGTGTATTTTTTCTGCAAACAGTGTTAAGTTACCATTTGCTCATCTGATTATTTTCAAATTCAAATAGTTTTCCCTACCCCTCCTTCATTTTACAGTGTTGCCCAAAGATTGATTTGATCACCTTGTTCCTCTTTTATCCCTTTAACACTTTCTTCCACATATTTCTAGGTCCATTTCTCTCCTTGCCATCCACATGTGCTGACACTTCTTTTGGCACAGTGGATTTCCAGTTCGGGTTTTCTGTGTATATGTGCATGTGTGTGTGCTTGTGTATGTGTGCACATGTTCGTGCTATTTTTACTACCTTTGCATAACGTTCTCAATAGAAACACTTTTGAAGCTCATGGATTTTTTGTTTAGATTGGGTTTGATTTTACTGGAAAGTGGTCAATTTTTTCAGTGCAAAATTAAGGCGTTAGAAAACTAGGGTTTGTGGGCTACTCTCACCTAAACATAAAACAGAGGGAAATTAGATGGGCAAAGATGAAGTTGCAAGCAGAGAAGTAAATTATAATAAGCTCATGCAAAACGCGTCTACCATCTGCGGCATGGAAGTGTTGCCAGCCAAGAACAATTATATTAATGTTAACCAGTCTTCTAGTCATCCATACGAAGAGAAAAACAGTGTCAACAGAAGCTGAGGAGCAAACCCAGGGATGCGTTGCCACCATCATAAGCCAGATAGTCAAGTAAAATACTGCTGGTAATTCATGATCTTAAAGATATGTAAAGAGAACCTTCAGTGTCTCCCTTGAGCTCTCCACGTAGGTCTATCCTGCAGACACACTAGTGTGCAGGGAGGCCTGAACCAACCATTTTTTTTCCCCTTTCAGGAATTTCTGCAGATGCTTTTGAACCCGTGCAAACTTTTAGAAGGTTACAGGTGCTAAAAGCTTGCATTAGTTTTATACCACCTTTAGTTGAGCCACAATCTGCCTAGGTACAAAGCATGTTTAACCGGTTCTAGTTTGCCTTACTAGAGAAAAACTGCAGACCATGACAGACAAGACACTGGGACACTTTTGGTCTCAGCCACTAGGCCCTATCTTATTTTTCTAAATCCTCATTCCCTGCACCACGTTATGCAGCCTTACCAGCAAAACATAGCTACTTAATGCTGAGTGGCTGTTTGCAAGCAAAGCCAGTTTAAGCCTCCTTGCTTCCACTGGTTTACCAAGATCCGCTCTGCCTTCTCCTTTGCCATGAAAGGCTGGGTACAGTAATATTTCTCTATATTTCTCTTTGTTGTGTTGACTCTCACTAAATAGCCTGTGAAAATCCCAAGTATATCTAGAGCTGCACAAATAAATGTCTATACAGAGGCTTAGTAGCAAATGCTGCATCTAACAGGAGCGTGGACAATGCAGAGATCTGTAAACTTCAGTCAATCCTTTAAGTCACCTGGACATTTACACAATGGCACTGTGAGAACAGGTGAGTAATGACCGAGCTGTAGGTTAGTACAAGTCTGACAGATTTTCAGACCATTTGGGTTAGCAAACCTTAGCAAACACTCTACCACAGATCCTCCTTACAGGGAGGAAATCTCTGCTCAGCAGCTCCATAAAACATACATGACACTGAAACTTCCTCTAGGCTTGCAATCAGGTTTGAAACAGCTGCCCTGAGTCTGGGCTGACCCTCGGTACCTGGGGAGTGAAACCCATGGCGATACCCACAGAGCAGCTGTCCTCAACACAGACCTCTCTATCCTCCCAGGTCTGGGCAGCAGATGTTATGGTGTTACCGGGAGCCCCAGCCAGAGGCCTGAATGCCTTTTGAGGGGCACTGTGAGACACCGGCCTGCTCCTGAATAGAGAACTTTGATCTTTTAACTAGAAAGAAAATCTCCATGGCAACAGAAGTAGGGAGAGACACTTCACTGACAGGAAGGGCCAGGCTGGACCTCTCCATTCGCAGCCATGGGTGGATCAAACGCAGGTCTTTGTTCTGATTTCAACAGCCACTCCTAACCATACAATAAGCCAAAGAGACTTCTTTAATCCCAGTCCCTTCCTGATTATCATGGAGAGTACATCTAGATCCAGGCTTCTCAGAGGAAGTGGCTTTCTGCTGGATGAATGCGTGTTACAGCTGAGTTCACTCTTAGAGCGAACACACTTGCCTTTTGACCGAAGATTCCCAGTACAAACATATAGATGTATTCAGACAAACTCTTCACAGCTGAACTTCTAACATTTGCTTTACATTTGTTATACATACTACTAAGATGATATGTACAGACAAGAACAAGGATCTACACTCCTCCACCCTCTGTGAAGAGAAAGGCGCAGTCTCTGTCAAAACAGAGATGGTTTTCCCACAGTCTGCACAGCTTGTTCAGCACAGTACCACGGTTACCATCTAAGCAACCTAAAGATGTACAAAATGAAACTTCATGGTGTATCACTTTGGAACGAGCAGGGAAGACTCATTTTTTGAGTCCATTCAATCTCTTGGTGCTGATAAAAATAGATACCCACTTTTTCCAGGCTAAGCTATCTAAATATATTTCCTGGAGAGGACATGTTTAGCTCTTGAGAATAGGAAATTCCTTGAATATCTGTTAAAAGAATGAATATTCTCTAAGTCACATGGTGATGCCTGTGTATTGCTTTTGCTGAAGTCATCAGGCTTCTGCGGCAACTCTCCTTATTAAGAGATCTCCATAAACCTTCTTCTGTACCTGCTAAGCATACAGCTCAAGCTTCCTGACTAACGTATATTCCTCAGCCTGATGTAAAACTACAATCCCTTTGTGCAAGTTTCCATGCTGTGATGCATGTCTGCACACAAGTGCAGAACAGCAAACGTATTTTCAGTTCCTGATGGAATAATTTTGCAGCTAAATATAGTAAGCAAACATGAAAAGAAGTTTTGCTTTGGAAGTAGGTGGCAATTACATTTCAAAGACAACCACTGACTGGCAACAGGAGTGATAAGAAAATAGATTTCAAGTAGTGCAAGCTGAAGTTTTGATGTGAAAATGACAGGTTAAAACCAACACCAATAACAATGCATTCAATTACATGATATCATCTTTGTTTTAGGATACAAAACAATTACCTAGCCTTACAAAGAATTAATCAGGATCTGGAGGATAAACTTTACAGAATGGTAAGTTATAAGTGAACTCTTTTTTTTCTTAGTATAAAATGTGATTTTACGATTCTTAAGTCATAGCACAAATGTATACGTAGACATAACAAAAAAACCCCTCATGTTCCAAATGCAGTATGCTTAGAAAAGATATATGACTTTATCAGTATCCAGAGTGCAAGCTGTGTACGATAGCATAGCTCCATCGTTTTAAATGGAGATTGCAATGGTTGATGATCTGGCTGAGTAAACTGTACCTTTAAAATAATTCTGGCTAATTTAGTTAATAACTTCATGGGTTTAAAATATTTATGTTTTCATTAAGTAACAAATTTAAATAGGGTAATCCATGCTTCCTAGATATTTTCACTCAGCTTTTATTAAGCGATTTACTAGATCTTGGATAGTCTGACTTTTATATGCTGTCATAACTATCTCAGTGTATTAATTTCTGTTCTGCATGTGTCTGCAACAGCAATGTCAATGTCACTGCCACAGGCTAATTAGTAACTGAGTGAGGAAAACACTGCACCATTTATGAGCTCCACATCTAGGATTAATATTACGAGACGCAGCACCACTCATTCAAAATTGTATGACGTTAAAAAGAAATGGCAACACCTTTAGCGCCTTGGCTCGTTGTTGATGCTGCCGGGACATCTTGCCCACTGTTAGGAGAAAATTTACAGAGAAGTGTGAGGGCAATGTTTAAAGAGGAAAGAATGACAGAGTTGAAATTCCAAAGATCTTCAGGTCACGAGCACAGCCTGAACTGCCTCCTCCTCTCCTGGTTCACTATGATTGTTCATTCCCTGCTGCCCAGCCCCATAATCGGCGTGGCCCCAGCGAGCGCAGTGTACACACGTAAACACATGATTTATAGATGCAGACAGAGTCCTGATGTACAGCTATGAGGATGCTAGGATAAGCCTACGTTTTACATGTAGGCTTATATGTAACATTTACATGGGTGGGCAGCTTGGAACGAGGGAAACAGATTATTGTGCTTTGAGAGTAAATAGGGACTATGGCAACGTATTGGTGAGACACCAGCCTTTCCTAAGACATGGGAAACAAGTGTTTGAAAATGTCATTGCTCGTACCTCAGGAGCCTGTTTCCATCGCTGGCAATGAATAGAGTACTGATGTTTTTGTAACTGGCCAACAACAGGGCAAAGTTACAGCTGGGTTATAGCTAATGTTTGTTCATAAATATATGTATAAACACTGTACAAGCATAAATAACATTTGAACTCATGTTATCGGGTTTTTTTCTTCACTCTTCCTTTGTTATATTCCTTTCTCTTACCCAAATCACTTTGGGATTTTGTCTTCATCTGTGGCCTAATATTTATTACATATGTTCTACAAAAGATAAATAAAGTAGAGGCATTCTGACTGGTAGATGAAATAAAAAGATTAGAACAGTAGAAAGAGGGACTCCAGAAAATCCATGCTTTTTTATCATGTATTTCAGATCAAAGCAAAGAATTTTTAAACTGCTGTTTCAGCATCCAGTTAAACCCCAGAGAAATTATCTCGGAGAGTGGCACAGAAAAAAAGAAGATGGTTCCATCTTTCTTTATCCCACTATTATGACAGTCATTGAAGGTAGCTTTAGAGGCTTGAAGAAGATCAACCAGGCTCTGTACACCACTTAACTCTAGACTGCTTCGCCTTCTGAAGCTTTGAAACTAAAGACACAAGACAAAACCAATGTTGAATAGAAAGTAAAAAAAAAAAAAAAAAAAGGATGAGGAATATGGTACCATATTTGATTTACATAAGCCAAACCACTTGATTTTCAGAAAAACAAGACAAAACCAATGTTTAAAAAAAAGTAAAAAAAAAAAAAAAAAAAGGATGAGGAATATGGTACCATATTTGATTTACATAAGCCAAACCACTTGATTTTCAGGGGACTCCAAAAAACCTCAATTAAAAACAAAAAATGCACACACACACACACAAATTCCAAAAAAACAAAATTCAACTAAAAGAAAACTCGTAACTAAAAAAAAAAACCCAAAACCTCAATTAAAAGAAAGTTGGACTAAATAACAGCTGGTCTGGTTAATCAACAGCTTATGGTGCTCTTGGATACCTTTCTCTCCCTTTCCTGCTTAGGAGAAAAAGTAATGGGTTGGGTTTTGGGGTTTTTTTTTTTGTCTAATGTAGTCAGTTGGTCATTCCAAACTCAAAAGCCTTTGATTTCTCTACTTTTACACAAATCCAGATATATAAAGTATTTATTTTCTCCCTCTCTCCCCCTCCCCACCCCTCTATACACACACACACACACACACATACATATGCACACACATATGTACGCTCAGATTCTTACACACGTTTTGACCATTTAATGTGTCCAAATGCAACAAGCAGGGAAAAGAAGACCCCGTGGGGAATTGGCCCCTTGCTCTCTCTGACTGCAGATGACCTGGGATGCTCCCAGAAGATCACTTTCTCCCTGCCTTTACAGGTAACCCACAGCTCTCCCTCTTCCAGTGACTGGCCCCAGCTCATCACAATTAATCTAGGACTCCACCTTAGCCTCCCTTTTCTAATGTCTTTGGGTGCCCTGAATTTTAAAGCCTTTCATGCCTGCTATTGGTATAAGGGATGTAAAAAATAAACATTAATTCATCAGCAGTCAGAGAAAACAAGCTGAAGTAGCAGTTGTTCTTCTAAGCTCTGCTTCATTTGAGTGCTAACCTACAAAATACTTAAAAATATTTGAAAGCACACTTCTGATCACAGCAAACGGTATCCAGCTGAAACCTCTGTCACATCAGAACTCAGAAGAAAAATATAAACCACAGTGTCTGTGGTGGCTAAGTGCTAAAAAATGCAATCGTAAGATCAGGGGAGAGTTTGCTGTATGAAATTGGGCAAGAGTAAATACATGGCACAGTAGAGGCAGATGTTTCACAGAACTAAAATTCTGTTGTCACTTCTCATAAAACTCCTGTTCTTATCACAGTCAGGGTCTTTAACTGGAGAATATTTGTTTTGTCTTGTAAGAACTGGTTAAGCAAGCGAATATACATTCTTGCCGTCTTAAATAATTAAGCTTTACAACATTTTTTCCATTGAGGCGTCCACTAAGCAGAATCCTTAAATACTGCACAATGATTCCATGACAGGACTGTTCAATTAAAGAACTTTTTGTAATCTCGTTCCAGTTGTCAGTAGTAGTCTTCACTTTACCTTCCACTTATCTAAGTTTTCCACGGATGTACTGCCATAGTCCGGTGGCTCACAAACAGCAATTATATGATGATTATGCAAGTCATCTCCGGCACATGTTAAGAAATCCTTTATAAGAACTCAATCCAACTGTACCCCCATACGATCCTCACTGGAATTAAGCTATGTATTCTAAAAACCCTCTGAAGTTTTCAGACTTTCAATTAGTTCTGTAGTTTTATCTTTAAAACCATGTCAGAGTTTTAATGGTATCTACATTTGGGGAGAACAGATACCTAATAATAGCTGCTTAATAAACCTAACTGCTAATGAAAATCACACCCTTTTCTACTCCCCCATCTGCATTTTGAATGTTCTTGAAAATATGATCACAGAAATACAGCTGCTTATTTTGAGAATAAGCTCATGGGACCTTATTCTCAAGAAACACCCTAAAGTGTGTTCTTTTGTAACTAGGAGGAAACAGTTTGTCAGACAGATTGCTTGATGGTATAAGCCCACTTCTCATGCAGAGTCCTTGAAGAGACATACTATCACAGGCAGCCTTGCAGGTTGATGTCAAAAGTGACAGCCCTATAGTAAAGAATAGAGCCCTCTGATGACCAGGGGAACCAGCAGATAAAACAATGCACCCTTCATAAGTTCTTACTCGCACATACCCCTCCGTCTGTGAAACCACCTCCCTCAATCCTGCTGCCAAACCAAAAGCTCCAGTTCTTCACAGTGCCATCCCCAGTCCTGTTGGGTTTGACTGCTGATTTTAACGAAGGAAATTGTTTTCTTCTCCCTCAGTGCCAGTTCAGGACCTTTCAGGAGCCTAAGCAATACTGAATGCTATCAGGGACATGAACAAACTACTCTCTGTAGCGTAGGAGATACTGGAGACCGGCTCCGCCAGTGCTGCCAGGGTCCTCAACACAGCACCAGCCACTGGGGCTTTGGCTCCCCGCTTTGCAAAGCCAGCATCACACTGTGTGCTGCGCTCAGCACATTGTACATTTTATTATCTGTCAAGATGACAACTGTTACAGCACATTAATGCCTGATCTTTCATTTACATTAAGGCAGGCTGGGGGCTGTGACTCAGCCATAAAATTGAAAGAAATTATTATATAAACCAGCAGTAAAGAGGAATTTGTGTTAAGGACAATCAGGTCTGAAACATTGCAGTATCTGAGCACTGCACTGACTTTTATCCTGTTTCTTCCCCCCTTTGAGCTGGAGGGGGACTAATGGGTACAGAAATACTTGAGTTGCCTTATGTTATTAAGAGTTATTTATCCTGCTCTTGAATATTCAGGGCTTTCCAGTCTGCTGACCATAATATATACCTAAGCGTCTCTAACTGGAGAAATCCAATGATGAATTAAATATGACCTGGGCAATTTTAAGTGATGCTCTGAGACTTTGTGTCGGGGAAAGTTATTTTAAAGGAATCAGCTTGTTCGGTGTACAGGACAGGAAGGTAAAGATATGGAAAGCAGTGAGGAATTTGATGAACAATTTCAGTCAGGCACTAGAAGCACCTAACAGGCCAAGCCCAGCGCTTCGGAATTGAAACCAGTCACTAGATTGCATCTGAGCCTCCCATGACAGCTACCAGTCATCTCCGAATATATTTTAAATCATAAGTGAAAGATGAAGACCATGGAGAAAAAGCCTATTTCTGACACGAACTTAAGAAAGCAGAAGCCCAACATGTTTACATTCCTGCATGGAACATTGCGACTTTGACAATGATTTTTGAACAGAGTGATTTAAAACACATCTTCTTAATTTTCTTTCTTTTATGAAGGAAAACTTGGTCCCCCCCTTCTCCCAGCCACCCCCCCCACCCCCAC